>NC_141032.1:25960000-26120000 GCF_052040795.2 Danio rerio
TGCGCCTGGGCTCCGAACGCTGTTATCATCCATCCACATGGTTATTCAGCTATAGATCACATGGCTACGGACGGAAGTTAACGAGAATTATTTATGTGATTTATTAAATTTCTCAATAATTGTATTTCATTAAAGTCACCCCTTACTCCAACCCTAAACCTCTCTATTAGTATAACTGATTACAAGAATTATTTATATTATTTGTTAAATTTCCCATTAATTGTATTTTATTAACAACTACTGCTACCCCAACCCTAAACCCAATCGTCACAGTAGTGTGAAAACAGATCTGGATACGAAGTCTCTATTAACATAGCTGATTAACCCTGTGAACTGGTGTGGATGGATGATTACAGCCTTCTGAGCCTAGTAAGTGCAGAAGGCCCCTACTAGTCCATTTCTTTCAGCTGATAACCACTGATAATGCCTAATTAATCGAGTGACAACATTCGACGCAAGTTAAATACTAGTACTCTTAGTGTAAATTGAATTCTTTTACATATTTTCCAAGTGCTTTCTAATGAGATTATATATATATATATATATAATTTTTTTTTTTACATGTTTTAATAACAAATGACTAATTTCTTTTGTCTTTGCCACCCCAGCAAACAACCCACTGCCCAAGACATGGCAAAACTACATCTATTACACTGACGGACGCAATATAGATATGATATGGACTTTCGTCAGATGTCTAATGTTTAGCGGGACAGTAACAGTAACATTTTCTAGTTATTTTGTAAGATACTAGTATTCAGATGCAATTTGACTCAGATTAGGTTAACTAGGACACAGCCACAGGAAGTTTCTTCCCACAGGCAATCCATCTCATGAACACTTAAAATAATCATGAACAACAACCCTATTTATAGACTTATTTATTTAAACACATACATGGTTTGCATTTCAATTTGCATGTAATATAGCTATCCATTCAATAATGTATAGTAATATACTGGTACATGTGTTTGTCAATTTGTACACTGTTATCCCTTAAGTTTTATTGATTCAAAATACTTAGATTCAATAAACATAAATACCAACGTTTTTGCTCAATTACTCCATTTGTTTAGTTTGTTGTATGATTTGCATAATATTTTTACCCTATTGCGATGTGTAAATCTGTGGTCAAAAGGAACAATGTGCAAGGAGATGTGATTGGCTCTTTAAACTGACATCACTGGTAGATACAGCGCACATTTTCTAGGTCTGCTGGTCACTGTGAGCATGATTTCCAACTTTTGTCTCAAACAGCTCATACATCTTGTTTTCCTTTATTAAACAAAATATGTAACAGTTAGCAAGAAAACATCTTTATTGATATGTTATTGTTAAAAAAAAAACGTAAGTATTTTTTTTTTGTCTTAAACAAGATGAAATTTACTTTTTTAAGGCAACGAGTTTCCATATTTTTTTTTTTTTAAGTTCAATCAACCTGTATGGGCTTACATTGTATATTTGTATTCTCTATGTACTTTTTAAAAATTTTGTTGCACTGGATACACAAACATATCTGCAAATAAAGCCCTTTTTGATTCTGATTTCTGAGTTAGGTTAATTAGTCGTTGGACAGCAGTGTTTTTTCTTCCTGCAGCCAATTAAAAATAATTATTTGTGGCTACTAATATGCTAATAATATTGACTTTTGCAGTTTTTAACTTTTTTTTACTCTTAACTCCACCAAAAAAAGTTAAAACTTTAAAGAAGAAAAAAACAATGGGAAATAGTTTGACGATTTCCTTGACAACTGACAATTTCACAAAAGGGCCAATGATTTTGTCTTTAGCTGTACATATGTGTTTGCAAACTATATGCAAACACAACTTTTTTCATGAACTAAATTCATTTCAAGAGAGAAATTTAATAAAAGCATGTCTACAATTTAAATCTTTGAGCCCACTTTGTATTAAGTATCCCTAACTACAATGTACTTATGTCACAATATAAATACAGTGTACTTACTGTGTTCATAATGTATTGCACATGCTTCTGTTGCTCTTGAGTACGGTTAGGGACACACTGAAAAAAACTATTCAAAGATGATTCCTTGGATTTACTCAGTTTCTTTTACGTTGAGTGGTTGTAAACAATTTATTTGGGCTGAATTTAAACAAACAAATTAAGTTGAACATTATTAAATTTAATTTGTGTGTTTAAATTCAACACAAATAAATTGTTTGCAACAGTTCAGCATGCAACACTTTTTTCAGTGCAGTTTTGGTGGTATGGGTAGGTTTGAAGGGGTGTAAGGGATGGTCAACAATGTATTTAAATATGTAAATACATAAATTAATACCAGATGTAGTTACATGTATCTATTTAATCAAGCACAAGTACAATGTAAAGGCATGTATTTACACAATAAGTACATTGTAACAAATTAGTAACTTCAGTGTAAGTACAGATAGATTAAGGCCACTTATTAGAAAGTGGGACCAAAACTTTTATTTAAATATAATATTTTATCACGTCCATGTTCTGTGATAAATCAAAATTATTATTAACAAAAAAATTAGGCATAAAGATGAAATTTTAGATGAAAAATTAGGTGAAAAGCTAATTTCATGTCTTTTTGGGAACACTTCAGTAACACGTATTCGCTATTAACTTTGACAACAACTTTTGCCTTTGATCTGAATTGATTTACTGCTTACATAGCAGAAAAGTGTAGTTATGGAATAGGATTAATGCATGTACAAAGTGTTTGTATGTGCTTTATAATTACTAACAAACAGCCAATATTCAAGCCAATAAGCAACTAGTTAAAAGTGAAACCTGGTCCATACTAAAGTGCTATCGCCTCTTGATGACTGAATTAAGAGGAGGTTATTGAGTGATTTAGAAAGGGTGAAATGGAACAGGATGGATGTTTTTGAAGAAGTGATGAGGGTGAGAGGTGAAAGTGAGGGTGGGATGTGCACGAAAATGTGTCAAGAACGATCAGACGTCACTCTGCACTCAATCTGACACGACCTCTTTGGGTTTTCTAATAATTGCTAGGTCGAAGGGTGTTGCAATACATGCTGTTTGCAGACATCGGGCCATTTGTAATAGTCTCTGTGGAATAAATCAGCACTGAAATTGAAGTCTGAATGTCTACAGGAAGTGAGTTGAGGCGGCAGACAGATCTAATAATATCACATCCACACAGTGCTGTTAGAATTCCCCACAGGATTGAAGTCAGGAAGGCTAGGGTAGTCTTAACTGATATCATTATGCTGTCTAACATATTTCTAGGACTTTTTTATCTGAAGATTTATGTCATCATTTATACACCATGCATTTTTCCAAGCTCAATTTATTATAGGTTTACGTTTTAGGTTTACTGGAGAAATCTGTCGGTGCTGACACTTCTGAAAATCTCTAAAAATATAGTTATTGTTTATCAATATTATTACAGTGATAAGAATCACTAGTAGCATTAAAACAACAAAAACTTTCAACCAGTTACACAAATTGTAGATAAAACAGGGGTAGTTTAATGATTAACGGTTGTGAAAAGGTAACTTCATTTAAAGAGTTATTTGTGTTACACAATGTTTGCATCAGTTTTTGTAATTGTAAGGAAATGCTTGTACATTTTTGTTTTAGGTTTAAATGATTCATTATGTTGATGTTGTAGTTTAAGAGTACAGTTAGGGATGGGTGATTTGCAAAAAAAAACAACAAAAAAAACATCACAATATCATGTTTCATATTCGATGACGTTAATATTTGTTGCTTATTTTTTAACTGAACACTTTGGAAGTTAAGTTTGAATTAGGATTTGTTGTTTTTTTAACCAGTTTGTTTTAATTTACCAACATTACTAATGCAAATAGTTTTAATAGTCTAAAACAAAAATATTTAAACAAAATATCTGGATCTCTTTATAATAAAAGAAACATAAGTGTTAAAGAGACTCTTAAACTTGATTATTGCCACAAAGTATGTACTGTACAATGGTAAAGGTAGATCAACATCCTTAAGGTGTGAATAAGAATGATATAGTAAACCTCAAACTCTGTAAACAAAAGAAATTTTGATTATCAAATTTGAGTTTTCAAGTAAAAGACCCAGCCATCATTATTCAAATGCATATTGAGCATTACAAATTGTGAAGTTGAAAGACTACATTTTTCCTATGCTAAAAGTCTTTCAGATGGGGAGCTAGTGGCTGGGATGCACAAGAAAAGAAACCAAAAAGCCACTCTAACGACATCCTTACATCCTTTTTTGTTTACAATCTCCTCACTGCTGCTCTATAGCACTCATTTTTGCGTCTGTTGTTATTCTGACCTGAAGTAACAAGCGCTAGCGCATGGTTTCCTTCACCATTGGAGTCCATCAAACATTTTCTCAGAGAATAACAAACGGACAAACCATTGCTGCAGCTCTGATGCAAGTTTAGGAGAAAAGTAAAATGTACTGCAGTGTTTGGATGCGCTGTGTTTGTATAAGGTGATTATTATACAATTACTGAAATGTGTACATTCCATACAAAGCATGAATCAGATTGGTTTGTTCTACTTACAGTAAATGAATCGCGGTGCACTTACGGCATTCGGAAAGTTTAGATGTTTTTTAACTAGGTGTACATGTAAAATGCATGGGCGTCATGTGGCACGCCTCCATTGGAAATGAGAAACTGACCTAAGTTTATTGGCATTGCTTCCAAGGCACGCGCTTTTGTCGGCCAGCCCCTAGTACAGTAAACTCAATTCAAATAATTTATGCAATACATTACTTAATATAAATCAAAACTAGAAATTAAAACTGAAATAGTTTAAAACAATGAAAAAAAGAAATAGATTACCATGAATATGTAAGTGAAATACAATATGAGTAGAAATTTTATAATGACTTAAATGAAAAAAATCTGTAATTTATTAATGTTTGACTTGTTCCTTAAACCAGTTTTTATTTTTATTTCTTTTTTTCTGTTCAACAAATAAGAAAATAGTTTTAAGAAAGTTGGAATACTGTTTGTAACATGTCAATGGTGAATTTCAATTTTTGGATGTACTAGCTTTAAAAGAAACTAAATATTTTTCACATATTATTTTTTCACTCGTAATATAATTTTTGTACTCAATCAGTTGTGCCTCTGTTTAAAAAAAACTGATTGATGCTGCTTACTTCTAAGAATAGGCATCACTTGCACAAGGATATTGCTGTTTTGGGCTTTGGTTGATCTAAAAGACTGAAAACTTTAATAAGAGGCCTGAAAGTCATTAAAGATGCAACAGAGCATTCATGTAAATTTTTTGATAGCTGTGCATTTTTGGTGCATAATATTATAACAGTCATGTGGGATATGAGTGTATATAAAGTGAACTTACGAAAACTTATAAGCAATTGATACCATCTACCAAGTAATGCACTTTGGCGTACTCAATGTGGTTTTGTGAAAGTGCTTTAGAAATTAAGGGAACGAGTGTGAATTGGAGCATGCATTAGCTCGAGGCTTTGATTTTACTCATAAGAGCAAAAGTAAGCTGAGTAAATGTGAACCTGCAACTGACCATGCCCACTTTTGCAGCATTTTCCTAAGTGAGAACTAACAACTTGCGAGAACTGTGCTGAGAAACTTAAAACTGCTAAAATCTGTGAATAAGTACTCACCCTTGTGATATTCCACTCACCTGGAACACAAATTAAGATATTTTAGATGAATTTCTAAGTGAACAACTCCTTTAATAAGGATCTAATTTTGCATGGGCCCTGTTCAATTAAACCAAATAATTTTTTTAAGCATATAAAAGATGTGTAAAAGTATATATTTGTTTTTGTAACATAGCCAGTGGTAACATTTTACTTGAAAGGGTGTTCATAAGACTGTCATGAAACCTATGTAATCATGACATGACAAACATAAATTTGACTGAGATTTTATGCCATTAAGTTTCATTTGCTCATGTATGTCATTTTAAATGCAATGTTGACATTGTTTGAAATATCTTTATGACAGCTTCCCAAAGAAATGCATCATACCTGGTTATTGTTTTCATGACAACTTGACATTATTAAGAAACATAACTTGTCATAAATCTTTCATAAACATGAGTGTCTTGAGGTCATTATAATTGTGTAATGAATTGTATAACAGCATCATTAATATTTTTCTTGACCTCAACTGCAGTGGTACTAATTGAATTTATCATTAAAATGTCATTAAAAAAATTAGAGACTGTATTGACACATTTAATGAGAAATTTTTATGGCGAATTCAATGTATTTCACTGAAAAAAAGTGGTCAGAAAAATATTCATGACACAAATATAACAGCTTAATCACAATCAAGTTTGACAGATTCATGACAAGTTTTTGTCTTGATAAATGTTAAGTTGTCATGCCAAAAGATACTGTCAGGTTATGATGTATTTCTTTGTCAAGTTGTCATAACAAAGACACCTCAAACAATGTTTGACTAATTAAAAAAAAAAAAAAAAAACTGAGCAAATGACACTTAATGCCAGTTGTCACAACATGTCATGATTATAAAGGTGTCATGACAGACTTATGAAAACCCCCTACAAGTAAAGTGTTACTCAGGCCCCATAAATTTAGCTTTTGTGCTCACCTAAGCACAGCACAATCACATAAAAACAGAGTCATCACAAACTCCAATGACATGATTTCTTCAGCAAATGATTTTCATCTCACATTTAGCTTTCTTAAGTTTAGGCCAGAATTTAGTGTAGATACTTTATTTTAGGTTTTTATCTGTGGTTTATGTGGACAACATAAAAAAACAAGCATTACCAGACACAAGTTCATCTATTTAAGCTAAAACTAAACACCAAACCAAATTTGGTGCCATTTACTTGACATTTCTTTTTGTAAGTGTTGCGAAAAACAGCCAAAATGTAGCAATATTTTAACTGACTATTCATCTTTAATGCATCCTGACAACTGTTTTCAAAGGAATCAAATGAAAGTGAATAGGGAATTGAGCCTTTAAGCTCTAAAATGACGATAAAAAAGTCAATGTTTAAAAGAAATCTAATGTACATGGCTTTTGTTCTTTTTTTGTGCGAGGAAGTCACATGGCAGTTTTCTGACTTTTTTTTGTAAGTTTTATTCTCTTTATAGACCCAAGCTGTATTCACATTTATTGTATTTTTAAAAAGTTCTGAATATTTTACAATAAAGGACTTTGTGTCTCAGAGAGAAAAGAAGGTCATACAGGTTTTGAAAAAAAACATGAATATGAGTGAGTTTACTTATTTTAGATACTGTTTTTGATCTCTGTGAGCATGTACCTTTTCATTGTTGTCTCTGGAGCTTTTTTGTTCAGGCACCTCAGGTTCCTCTAGGCTATATATCTGCCTTTAGATAGAAAGACAGAGTTGAATGTAAGTGATGAAAAGAAGTGGTTTTTGGTCAGCTTTTTTGTGGAGTTTTAGAGTGCTGCTTCAGTCGATACCGAGGAGGGAGAGTAAAATCCCTGAGAGTTCAAATAATAATTACAGCAGGCTTTGATTTGCAGGATACTGCAGACGTAACTGGGTCTCCCTTCTTTTCTCAAGCCCATTGACATGCAGCAAAAAAAGTACATTTCTCACTGTTAATGACTACAGCAGTCTGGGAAAGCCTTTAATGTTGGAAGAACCAGTGTGTGCACCTTTTTAGTTTTTCTTTTGCATTCTTATCATTAGTCTTTTTATTTGGTTCTAATTTGCAAAATATTAATCTAGAAACCACTGGAATGCAGAAAAGTGGTTGTATTAAGATAGATTATATTATATTAATTGCTGATTAGCCCTGGTGAATATTAAACCCTGTGTTTTGTTCTTCTGCATAATTACTAGATGCTTGAATAATGGACTATTATCAGATAAATTACAGAGGAATCAGAGTCTGAATCATGTCATAAATTAGATAACTCTTCTGTTGTCTTCCAGAGATTGTTCGAACTAAACATGCTTCATAGAAACAAGAATCTGGGAAATGTTGTGGTATCGGCTGTTTTTCAGACAGCTCATTCTCAACAGTGGCCAAGGAATCAAAACATAGGCGTGTGCTGTGGAAATAAGGAAGTATGAAAGTTTTCTTTTTTCATGTTTGGCTGGTGAGGATATCCAGAGCAGCCAGAAACCCCATGCTTCTGATTAATCTCAGGACCAATAATGTGAACAGCTCTCTGGAGCTCTTAATGACCTCAGGTTCAGTACGGAAAGCATTTGTTCATATAACTGTCAATGGGTTTGTTTTTTCCAGATTTATTCTCAGTTGTAGTTGTATCTGTGCTGTGTGAATGAAATTGATTTTTGCTTGCAAGGTAGTATCGTAATGATATCCCCACATTCTGAATAGAGACATATTTTAAGGAAAATTAAACATATTAATCTTTGCTAATTCAGCCTTAACAGTTCATTTACAAATTATATGGACAAAAATACTTACAAATCCTCAAATTATCCATAGAAGAATGAGAGACATAAAGGTTTGTAATGACATTTGTATTTTTTATTTCTTTATTAAAAATATTGTTTTTATTAATATCAATAATTTATTAATAATTTTTTATTTTTAAATCCAGGGAATTCCAGAATATTCATGGTGTATTGTTCCCTCTTTGGTTGCTGGTCACTCAGCAGATGAATCGGAGAACATTATATTTAACATATTTTAAAGAACAGAGAACTTTAACTAATAGAAAGTTGAAAGCCTCACCTTGTGATCTCCAGTGTTTGCAACTCTCTCCTAGTGTGGTCTATCCTGGTTCCCTGTCTGGTTGTCATGTGGTCTTCATGCTTGGTTCTTTTTGTTCCTGGTTATCCGTCATCTAATTCTAGTCATAACAACAGCCTATATTTAAATGTTTGATTCTTCTTTTCAAAATCATGGCAGCCAGTTATATTATGTGTATTATATTATGTCTCAATTAAATAGAGAATACATTATCGTGTTACCAAGAACAAAAGCCAGTGTGCAGTTCGGTTAAGCTTTGGCGCAGTACACTTGTGGTCACTTTTATAGAATTCTTTTCTTATGGATTTATAATCATTCTTATTTTTCAATGAACGCAAGCTGTTATAGTGTAATAAAGATGCAAATCCCTCACTGCACGTCAGCTGCATCTTCAGCAAACCTCCCATTACGTGCAGCATGATGACTTTTATGATAATTTATGAGCATCAAAATTTCTGGATCTGTTCAGCAAATGATTTGACTGCATGTCACTGCATCCCAAATGACTAAAACAATGAAACTAAAGCAATCTGCACTGTTTAACATTTAACTCATCTGTTAGACTGAGCAGTCGCATCATGACATATCAAAAGCGTGCTCAGGTTCGTAAAACAAAATGCAGTGTGAATGCAGGCCGTCAGGGAGAGAGGATGGGGGGTCAACAGCGCTTCAGCATAATTCAACGCAACTGTATAATGCCTTTAGAATGTGTATGTGAAGTTTCATCTAAAAATACTCCAGAAATCATTTTAAAACATTTTTGTAGTATTTTATTTTAGAGTAAAATTGGGCCGTTTTCGTGACTGACGTTTTAAATTTAGATATGATTGCGCTCCCAGCCATCTTCACAAAAAGGGTGGAGCTATGAACACCTATGCGTCAGTGTAGTAGCAGATTTAAAACAGGACTAAGGTCTCATTCACACCTAATACGTCTGCTTCTAAAACACTTGCGACGCTCCGGAATGGGTTTTAGAAAAGTGGAGAGAAAAGAAAACGAGGGCCTCGTGACGTGATATTATGGACGGGATGTAATAACGACAATACCAGCCCCTTTAGAAATAGGAAAAAAAAATTATGATAAGCACATGAAGATACTTCCTATAACTCAGGATATTCAAGGCAAAGCTTCAATAAGCTCTATGATATAATGGAAAATAAAACAGTTGTCATGCCAACTTTCAACTATAGTTAACAGAAATTGTATAATAGTATTAATTGATAGCAAATTAATAATATAATAGTAATTAATAGTATTAATAGTACAACAGAAGCTTTCAACGTTTGCCTGCCTCCGAGCTCTTCTGGGTAGTCCACTGCTTTTGGACCTGACAATGATTAGATGTACTGCATGTAAAAGTTGAAGATCTTTTAACTTGACTTGGTCTCTAAAAAACGGTTTACATTGAAAAAACAGTAGAAAAGTGGTGCATTGAAGAGGAAAAATGCATTCTATGTGAACAGCCCCTAATGTTATCTCTGTAAAAAACTGAAAACGTCCAAAGAAGTCTCTCAGAAGGCGGCAGTTTAAGGAGAATACCCATTTGTGCATCCTAAAACTCAACATTTATAATGCCTTTTATTAGCTGACATTATCTTGGGCAGGTATGTCACAAAACCCTAATAGTGGATGGCTCCTACTGGGCTGTCTATTCTAATGAGAGAGAGATCATCACTAATGGGTGGGACTTGCCCCCTATGATGACCTGTACAAAGAGAGAATGTCAATCAATGTGTTTCTGCAGACTGTTTTTATGAAATGTGAATTACCATTAGAGCCTGGCTATATTAACACTCTGTTGCCATATAACTGTGTTTAAACCACTTATAAAATAGATTTTTGCAAAGTAGGTCCTCTTTACAATGAGTAATATATAATTGTATGTAGACAATTTATTCTTACTGAAAAATAGGTCAAATTTTATTCAAAGCTTAATGGCTAGCATGATATAATGAACCTTCATGGTCCTCTATTCCTCACACCCTCAATTGATTATCAAAACAGCAACAGATTGAATAATGTACTCATTCTGCTTCACTGCAGTATTTGCATTCTAAATCCCTAATGAGTTCTGTTTTGCATTTATTTGCATAACATACCATCACACAAATCATTGCTTTCCTGCATCAACATCATCATCATTGTTACATCTTTACACTGTGAAACTTGCAGACTAGTTTGCTTACTAGCTTACTGCTTACTAGCTTGTTTATATATAACAAGTACATATATATATATACAAGTATATATATAACAAGTTTTCAAAGGTTTTATATTTCTTGTTATAACATTTATGTGCAAAACTATTCTCTCTTGCATGCAGCTGTGGCCTTGACACTTTGGCTTTCAGAATGAAAATTTCTCATTTGCGGTCCACATTGATAGACTGCACTGGAGCATCTGCAAAAATCCTGTGGAACATGTGAAAATGCACTACCATTAAAATAGTATCATTTTTCAACTTTTGTGTTTATCAACAACATTACATCCATCAAAAGTGATAGTAAAACAGTAAAAATTTGATGTGCTATAAACTTACTGGCACTTATTTGAGCACATTACCTCCATCTTACTGTCTCTGAACTGGTTGCTGGTGTGTTTTAGAATAGTTTAACATTGTATTTTTTTGTTTTTAAGGTTTTTAAATGGTCTGGCACTGTTAACATATCTTTTTGATGTTTAAAGTCATCAAGTCAAAATTTTTTAAAAGTTCCCTGATAAAATAAAAGGGCCTTTTTCATTGTGGGCCCCGAATTGTGGAAAGGTCTACAGTAAATCTCTCTATTAGAATATTCAGCAACATTTTATAATAACTACACACTTTTAAGCAGTAACACTTGGTGAATTCATTGAAGACGTTAGTAAGCAATATATAACTACAGATGCAAATTCTCTATTCTTGACTTTTTTAAAAAAAAATGTTTAACAATTGTACTTCATACTATACTGATTATTGTAAGTATAAATTAAGTATCATATTATATACAAATCATTTGTATTTAAGAGTAGTTGGATTTTTAAAAAAGTTTTATGATCATTTGAAATTAGTAAATGATTCATAAACTATTCAAATCAACATTAATATATTATCATTCAGGCATACTCATTCATTCATTTTCGGCTTAGTCCCTTTATTAATCTGTGGTTGCCACAGTGGAATGAACCGCCAACTTATCCAGTATATGTTTTACCGCTACCACGTCATATTCAGGCGTATACTAATAGTTAATTGGTTATGTTAATAAATGCTTTATTAACTCAACTGCATCTAGTGTTGTGACCTAAAGTGAGAACTATTTATGCTATCCCTAATAAATGACAAATAAAGGTTTAGTATCAAATTAACAATACATATTTGCAATCTTATCTAAAAAGTAAAATTACTGTAAAGATTAAACATTGCAAAATAGCAGGTGTGTCAAATATATAACATAAAATTGGATAAAACAACAATAAAATAATTTAACAATATATAATGATACAACATTCCAATTTTTTTCAGCACAGTTTACACTGTACAGTTATTTTATTGTAGATAAGGTTGCAAAGATTTATCTTTTGATACAGAGATTTATAAAGCATCAATAGTCCTTACTTTAGATTAGGTCACAAAACTGGATGAAGTTAAACATTTATTAACATCCAAATGAAATATTAAAATGTGCCTGAATAATTTGGCATTAGTTTATTAATCATTTTCTTACTTTTCTTAAATAACTGGTTTGTAAATGATGTACTACTTAATTTAGTAATGAAAAAATAATAATTAACAAAGTATGAAAATACAATCATTAAGCACATTATATATATTCTTAAGTCAAGAATAGAGCATTATTACTAACATTACTAACATCTGTTAATGTACAATTAATGCTTAACAGATAATGAATTCACTATTTGCTAATGCTTAATAAATGATTCATAGTGTGAATTTATTATAAAGTATTACCGAATATTCTCTATAGAATCTGTGTTCAAGGTCGAAACTGACACTTTTAGAAAAGGCTTTTAATACCGGAGTTAGCTGAGCTTGATGTTTTTGGTTTCCTGTTTTGTATGTTGTTTTATTCCTTTGATCTTATTTGGCAAATTCTAACATGATTTGTATTGACCTTATTGTTTTAGACCGCGATTGTTTTAGAACTTTCGATTTAGTCGCCTATGGGAGAAATGACTAGGAATAATAAACTGCAGAAAACGGTCAAACTACTTGCTCTACAAACAAATGTTTGCATGACTATACAGACCAAGTAGAATAATGCAATAAGAAAATATCAGTTTGCAACATCAAACAGCGAAACGAGCAGTTTTTAATGTCTAAAAATGAATGGAAGTGAATGAGACCGGAAGTCTCGAGCCAAAAAGATTCAAATGACTGCGCCCGCTCGTCGGCGAAGAATAAGGTGAATACAGCACAATGATCAATAACTGTTGTTATACTGCGCTTTATAAATAAAGTTTTAAGCAAAAGTGTTATGATCAAAAGTTACAAATTGGCATAAAAATAAAAATAAAAAAACATTTCTGAAACTAAAAATTTAGCATTCAGGAATAAAATGTATTTGAAAATATATTAAAATAGAAAAAACATTGATTTTAATTGTGTTTTTCATAACATTATTGCAGCAGAGACACAAGAGACTTCATGTCTTACTCTTATACTTTCTTGCCCTTATACTTTTGAACTGTCATGTACACTGTTTTTCTCTCTTAAAAGCAGTGTATGTGCATTTTAACCTCTCTATCATGAGTAATCCCAATTCCTGGCCACTATCGCACAGGCCTGACCCAACCAGAGAGGTCAGAGATGAAGGCTAGTGAAGTTCAGAAGTTAATGCAAAGGTCATGTGATCTGGTCTGGCACGACTAGTGTGGAGAGTTCTGGCTGATTATTGCATGCTTCAGCAATGCCATGCATTTCGCACTGATCTACAGCCTTTTTTTCCCAGCTCTGGTTTGTCAGTTAAAAGAGGTGTAATCCATGAAAAAAGACATGATATCCAGTTATAGAGATAGTGATGGGTGTGGAGGAGCAATAAATCTGCAGAGTTTATCTTGGCTTTGATGCTTAAAAGACAGACTGACTAATACAGCCTAATTACAACTTACAATTATCTACAATGAAGGTTCAACTGGTTGTTGGTCAGTTACTGTTTATACAAGAATGGGTGGCCCCGAAAGACTCCCCAAAACTGAATGACTAAGAATGTTAATTATACAGATAACAAGAACTCCACACTAAGACCCAATTCTATGTTATGCCCCAACCCCTACTTCTAAGCCTAGAAATATTCCCCCTGAAAATTTGGGCAGCGCTGTTTTACATGCACACGTCATCATGTCATCACTAGCACATGTGAGTGTCGTGAGATGAGTGTTTTCAATTCATTCATATTAAAAATGACCTTTAATGCACTGGAAGAGTGTTGACACTAATCTTTCGTTTGAATGAATTTTGACATCATGCGCTCCAGCATAAAGACCGTTGATAAAACGATTGCCTGGTAACATAAAATGCACAGTGCACTGCTCTTTACTAATGTCTGTGTGTATCACATTTTCAGAGCTGAAAAACTCATACATTTTAATCGGTCCAGTTTGCAATTTGTTTTGTGCTGTATTTGGACAAATGTTGTTCATTTTCAGCTGATAAGCAAGTGTTACAACTGGTGGATCATGTTGCAAGAAGCATGACACTGCTCTCTATTTACACAGTGATCATATTCATGTATATAACCACAAGAAAACAACATCGACATCATATCTGACATGCTGGTAAAAGGTTTTTTACAATAGAAATAAAAAAAATAACTGATATGTTTTGGAATATTTTGCAGCAGTTATTATAAGGGACATTTGTTTAAAAAATTAGCAAATTAAAAAAATCAGAATTTATTTGCAGTTATTTTTTTTTACATTTGTGGTTCACATTACTCGGTTTTGCAGCAGTGTTAGCTTGTGTAATCAGAGAAAACTCTCATACCGCTTCGTTTGTAGTGTAGTAAAAAAAAAAAAAAGCTTTGTTTGAATATATGGCCTTTCCCATACCCCCTTGCATACTACACTACACTATAAAACATTCAGCTTTATCAAATGAAATGAATGTAGTTAACTCAACGTTTACTGGAAGTTAATTCTACTTATTTAAAAATAGAGCTTTGAACTCAGTTTTGAAGGTAATGAGTTAATTACATACCTCAATACTTAAACTTAAATGGACTAAGTTCACAGTACTCATATGGATTAGTTTTTAACTCAAATGGTTTGTAGCAATCAGTTTCCTCAAACGGTTTAAGTTGCTTTAACTTATTGGGTTTTACAGTGCTCAGTTGGTTTGAGTTCTCTTAATTTATTGGGTTTAACTGTGCTCAAAATGCTTTGTTTACTCAAATGGATTAAGTTCATAGTAGGATTGTTTTTTTTTAACTTAACTTTGTTGCAATTGGTTTTCTCAAATGGTTTGAGTTACCTTAACTTTTTGGGTTTTAAAGGATAGGATAGTCCCACAGGACAGCACTAGTTTCTCACAGAACATCAGTAGTCCCTCACTAGAGATCACTAATCTCTCACTGGACATCACTAGTCTCTTACAGAACATCAGTAGTCCCTCACTAGAGATCACTAATCTCTCACTGGACATCACTAGTCTCTCACAGGACACCATTAGTCATTAGAGATTTTCAATAGCGTTTAACCATGTCTGGTCTGTATTTCTACAGTTTCACGACAAACAATATTTTACATTGTGGTCAAATAAGTTAAGCTTGCTTTGAGAACTCAAGTGAACTCTTTGTCCACACAGCATACTCTTCAGCAAAGGTTAGTCTGGCCTTTTCATTCTATCTTCAAAGGGGCTTTCAGTTCAAATTCTCTTAAATGTTGAAACGCTGTATGGCAGGTAAGATCCGAACCCTGTTTAGAGCAGAACTGGCAAGCCTCCCATCGATGGTCCATTGAGATTCTCCACATTAGCCTGTCCACTTGTGCATTTGATTTGACTTAAATGAGTTAATGACATTGTAAAGATGCAATATTCTAGAAATCACAGATTTGCTTTGGCTGAAATGCTTGTCCTTATGGCCTTTATCTGGACAATCTGCTGTTGGATAGTTTAGGTTACTTTAAAAGACTTCTCATCTTGAAAAACAGTTAAAAGTGGAAAAAGTTAGACTGAAAATCATCAGAAAATGAAGAAAAGCACCAGAGCTCAGATTGATTGGGAGGTATTGGAAAGTATTTTGATCAGTGTTCCTTTTTAAATGTAACATATATAATAAGTTAATGTGCATTAAAATGCATAACTCCTAATACCTTTTTTGTTGACACCTGTATTGAAAGATCTTGTTAAGTGCTTTGAAATGTGCAATTTTATTCAGTGTTTTATATTATCTTAACTGAAGACAAGGCAGAACATAGAGTTGCCCCTCCCCTTTTCAAAATCAGCCAATAGCATTTTGTTTACAGAGCTCAACAGCTTTGTCATTGAGAGAAGTTGAGCTCAAGTGCATCATACTCATGTCTGTTAGTATATAAAAATAATAACGCTGAGACTGACTGACCATTTATAATCTTTAAAATACAGTTTCTCTGTCAACTCCATATGATTTATTTGGGCTTAAGCAGACTATACCTGGGCATGGTGGTGGTTCACGTCACATTAACATGAAAGCAGATTTAATTCACCCTAATTTAAATCATATTTACACTGTCTTTAACCCTATTTAGTGCTAATCACCAAATATAGATGGACACTGTGTATAATGTATCTAATTTTGGATCTCTTAGTTTCCTGCTGAATTTTTATCTGTGTGTATTGTTTTCCCCTCTCTTCGCTTGCCGTAGAGAGGTACTGTGCACACTACATATTAATAAGGAGTTCAGATGAACACAGTTTAGTTTGGTACCATTTATTATTTTCTTATACACTCACACACTGTATTAGGTACACTTTACTAGTACCAGGTTGGAGCCCCTTTTGCCTTCAGAATTGCCTTAATCCTTCATGGCATAGATTCAACAAGGTTCTGGAATTATTCCTCAGAGATTTTGGTCCATATTGACCTGATAGCGTCACGCAGTTGCTGCAAATTTGTCGGCTGTGTGTCCATGATGCGAATCTACTATTCACATCCCAAAGGTGCTCTATTAGATTGAGATCTGGTGAATATGGAGGCCATTTGATTACAGTGAACTCATTGTCATGTTCAAGAAACCAGACTAAGATGATTAAGATGACATGGCATGTTATCTTGCTGGAAGTAGGCATCAGAAGGGTACACTGTAGTCATAAAGGGATGGTCATGGTCAGCAACAATACTTAGGTAGGCTGTGGTGTTGTCACAATGCTCAATTGATACTAAGGGGCCCAAAGAGTGCCAAGAAAATATGCCCCACACCGTTACACCACTACCACCAGCCTGAACCGTTGATACAAGGCTTTATGGATCCATGCTTTCATGTTGTTGACTCCAAATTCTGACCCTACCATCTGAATGTCGCAGCAGAAATCGAGACTCATCAAGCAACGTTTTTCCAATCTTCTGTTGTCCAATTTTGGTGAGCCTGTGCGAATTGTAGATCCCGGTTTCCTGTTCTTAGCTGACAGGAGTAGCTCCCGGTGTGGTTTCCTGCTGCTGTAGCCCATATGCCTTAAGAGTCGATGTGTTGTGCGTTCTGCATACCTTGATTGTAACGAGTGGTTATTTGGGTTATTGTTGCCTTTCTCTCAGCTCGAACCTGTCACGGTTGCAGGTTTGTGCGCTCTTCCGGAATGTCTGTGTGATCATGTGGGTTTGTTTTGCTTTTGTGCCCCACGTGTGTTGTTTTGGTCACGTGGCCTTACGTCACTCCGCTGGATTGATTTTTCGCCAGCTGATATACATCATCGTGACTATTTAAGTGCTACGTGTTTAATGTTCATTGTCAGTTCGTTACATGTGCTCATGTGTGTCTTTCTGTCTGTGCTCAGGACCGTGAGGAGCTTCTGCTAGAGCCTGATTTCCTGTTTGATTCCTGTCCTGTTCCCCTAGCCTTAGCACCTCACTCTTTTGTTACACCTGCCTTTTTTGAGTTTGACTGTGTTTAATAAATTACTTTGTTCACTCGCTATTGGATCTACCCGAACATTTATTTTGAACGTGACAAAACGAACTGACCTTTACCATGGATCCAGCGAGTACTTCACAGATATCGGAGTTCCTTACTGCTAGCAACGCCAGGATTGATCGCCAGGACGAGGCTTTAGCCACGACTGCACAGGCTATCCAGGCCTTGGTTGGTCAGGTGTCATTACTCACTACTCAGGTCCAACAGTTGATTTCCGGAACAACACAAGGGGAGCCTGCACCAGCTCCGGAGGTGATACCTGCGCCGGTGACTGCCAGTGCTAACTTGGGCGTTGGTCGCTCAGTTGAGCCTCGCCTTCCTCCGCCGGCCTGCTATGCTGGGGAGCCTCACTTATGCCGGTCCTTCTTAGCCAAATGCTCCCTGTACTTCTCCCTGCAGCCATCTTTGTTTTCCTCAGAGCAGTCCAAGGTGGCGTTCGTCATCACTCTCCTTTCAGGAAGGGCGGCTCAATGGGGAACCACAGCATGGGAGAAGAAATTACCCTGTTGTTCTTCGTTCGACCTGTTCTCAAAGGAACTAAAGAAGGTCTTTGATCGGGCCGCCTCTGGGAGAGAGGCCGCTCGAGTCCTCGCTGAGCTCCGCCAGGGGAATCGGAGCGTGGCGGACTATTCCATTGAGTTCCGCACTTTGCTGAATCCGGCTGGAACGCGGAGGCTCAATGGGACATGTTCCTTCATGGCCTTTCGGATCGTCTTCAGGACGAGATCTACTCCCTAGATCTTCCCAAGACCCTCGACGAGCTAGTGGATTTGGCCATCCGGGTGGACTCCAGACTGCTTCGCCGTGAGAGTCGCATGCGGCAAAACAGGTTTCCGGATCCTGTCCCTGACTCGCCGGTCTCGCCGATGGCACCGGAAGTTGGGAGCGTTGACCCGGAACCTATGCAGTTGGGCAGATCCCGCTTGTCCGTAGAGGAGAAGCGCCGGCGAAGAACGGAGGGACTCTGTCTCTACTGCGGTGGGGCGGGGCATCGGGTGGCTTCCTGTCCCGTAAAAGTCAACACCCATCAGTAGGTAAGAGGTTACTGATGGGTGAAATTAATTTGGACAAATCCTCTACGTCTGCCACTATACAGCCCGTCTCCTTATCATGGGGTTCCGGAACTCAAGACACTCAGGCGCTCGTCGATTCCGGGGCGGAGGGAAACTTCATTGACTCTGGTTTCGCTTTCAGTTTTAAACTTCCGGTTATTGCACTGTCACAACCCATTGCAGTACGCGCACTCAGCGGACTTTCCCTTCCCACTATCACTCACTCCACTAAACCCATAAAGCTGATCACGTCTGGAAATCATGTTGAACACATTTCATTTTTTTTAACAGACTGTTCTAACACACCAGTGGTTTTAGGTCATCCTTGGTTAATTCTTCATAAGCCTCACATTAACTGGGGTCTTAATGCCATACTTTCGTGGAGTGAGAACTGTCATCAGTCTTGTCTTTCGTCTGCTCGTTCTGCTGTTTCTTGTTCTGTGTTTCAGGAGGAGCGCATGGACCTGTCAAACGTGCCCAGTGAGTACCTCGACCTGAAGAGAGTGTTCAGTAAGTCTCGAGCTGCTACTCTGCCTCCTCACCGTCCCAATAGACTTATTGCCAGGTACGTCTCCGCCTAAAGGCAAGTTATACTCTCTTTCTATTCCTGAGAGGGAGGCCATGGAGAAATATATTTCTGATTCTCTAGCGGCCAAGATCATACGGCCCTCTTCTTCACCGGCGGGGGCGTGGTTTTTTTTCGTGAAAAAGAAGGATGGGTCCCTTAGACCCTGCATTGACTATCGAGGGCTGAACAGCATCACGGTGAAGAATACATATCCTTTGCCGCTGATGTCTTCAGCGTTCGAGCGTCTGCAAGGGGCTTCGTTTTTCACGAAATTAGATCTCCGCAACGCATATCATTTGGTTCGCATGAAGCAGGGTCATGAGTGGAAAACCGCGTTTTTGACCCCCAGGGGGCATTTTGAATATTGTGTTCTTCCTTTTGGGCTTTCTAATGCTCCTGCGGTTTTCCAAGCACTCGTAAATGACGTGTTGCGAGATATGATAGATCAGTTTATTTATGTCTACCTGGATGACATTCTGATTTTTTCTCGTTCTCTCCAGGAACATGTGCAGCACGTCAGGCGAGTGCTTCAGCGGCTGCTAGAGAATGGGCTTTTTGTCAAGGCGGAGAAATGCGTGTTCCATGCACAGTCTGTTCCCTTTCTAGGACACATTGTGTCAGTCGAGGGGGTGCGCATGGATCCAGAGAAAGTTCAGGCTGTGGTGAATTGGCCAATCCCCGAGTCTCGTAAGGCCCTGCAGAGATTTCTGGGCTTCGCTAATTTTTACCGGCGTTTTATTCGCAATTTCAGCCAGCTCGCCGCCCCTCTGACGTCCTTAACCTCCTCCAAAACTCCCTTCAGGTGGTCGATCGCAGCACAGGCTGCATTCTCCAATCTGAAGAGCCGCTTTGTTTCAGCTCCTATTTTAGTGACACCTGATCCCTCCCGGCAGTTTGTGGTGGAGGTTGACGCGTCAGAGGTGGGGGTGGGAGCTATCCTGTCCCAGCGCGCCGCCTCGGATGACAGAATTCATCCATGCGCGTTTTTCTCTCATCGATTATCTCCCGCAGAACGTAATTACGACATTGGTAATAGGGAGTTGTTGGCTGTCAAACTCGCTTTGGAGGAGTGGCGTCATTGGTTGGAGGGTTCGGGGGTTCCCTTTATCGTTTGGACCGATCATAAGAACCTTGAATACATCAGGTCCGCCAAACGACTCAGCTCCAGGCAGGCTCGGTGGGCATTATTTTTCGGACGTTTCGATTTTACCATCTCTTATCGGCCGGGTTCCAAAAACATCAAACCCGACGCGTTATCCCGTCTTTTTGATTCTTCCGAGCGCAATACGTCTCTTGAGCCCATCGTTCCCCAGAGGACTTGTATTTCTGCTGTGACATGGGAGATCGAGAGCAGGGTCCGCACAGCCCTGGATGGGGTAACGCCCCCGGCCGGATGCCCACCCAGTTGTTTGTTTGTGCCGGAGGAGATTCGGTCTGACGTCATTCGGTGGGGACATTCCTCCAAAGTGGCTTGTCATCCGGGGGTGAGTCGTACATTATTTTTAGTTAAACAGCGATTCTGGTGGCCAGCTATGGCACGGGACATACGCGAGTTTGTTTTGGCCTGTTCCGTTTGTGCTGTTTCTAAGACTTCCAATCACCCTCCTGCTGGACTCCTTCAGCCGCTGTCAGTGCCTTCGAGACCCTGGTCGCACATTTCGCTAGATTTCGTCACCGGGCTCCCGCCGTCTGGTGGCAATACGGCTGTTTTGACCGTTGTGGACCGGTTCTCGAAGGCAGCTCATTTTATTCCTCTGCCCAAATTACCCTCAGCCAGAGAGACAGCGGATGCTGTCATTAATCACGTCTTTCGCATTCATGGCCTCCCGACGGACGTGGTTTCTGACAGGGGGCCCCAGTTTGTCTCTAAATTTTGGAGAGAATTTTGTCATTTATTGGGAGCGACTGTAAGTCTTTCTTCTGGGTTTCATCCTCAGAGTAACGGACAAACTGAGAGAGCAAACCAAGATCTCGAGCGCATGTTACGTTGTTTGGTTTCCCAGAATCCCTCCTCTTGGAGTCAGCAGCTCCCATGGGTGGAGTACGCACACAATTCATTACCAGTGTCGGCTACGGGCCTTTCTCCGTTTCAGTGTAGTTTAGGTTACCAGCCACCAGCTTTTCCTAGTCTGGAATCCGAAGTCGCGGTCCCCTCCGCCCACGCCTTTGTCCAGAGGTGCCGACGCACTTGGAACAGGGCCAGGCAGACCCTCCTCCAAGTGGGTGCGCGCACTAAGGCTAAAGCCGATCGCCACCGGTCGAAGCCTCCCGTTTACGTCGTCGGTCAAAAAGTGTGGCTTTCAACTAAGAATATTCCCTTGCGTTCCGTATGTAATAAACTTGCACCCAAATTTATTGGCCCATTCACTGTCATCAAGATCATTAGTCCGGTGGCAGTCCGCCTCAAACTTCCTCCAGCGTACAGGAGAATTCATCCCGTGTTCCATGTTTCCAAATTAAAGCCCGTTTTTCATACGGCGATTAATCCGCCCACTCCGGTTCCCCCCCCGCCGCGTCTCGTAGATGGGGAGACCGTTTATTCGGTTAAGCGCATTCTGGACTCAAGACGGAGGGGGCGAGGATTTCAGTACTTGGTGGACTGGGAAGGTTATGGTGCGGAGGAGAGGAGTTGGGTCCCTGCAAAGGACATATTGGATCACTCTCTTATCGATGATTACAATCGCCAGGTAAGCGCTTCTGGGAGCACCAGGAGGTGCTCTTGAGAGAGGGGTAATGTCACGGTTGCAGGTTTGTGCGCTCTTCCGGAATGTCTGTGTGATCATGTGGGTTTGTTTTGCTTTTGTGCCCCACGTGTGTTGTTTTGGTCACGTGGCCTTACGTCACTCCGTTGGATTGATTTTTCGCCAGCTGATATACATCATCGTGACTATTTAAGTGCTACGTGTTTAATGTTCATTGTCAGTTCGTTACGTGTGCTCATGTGTGTCTTTCTGTCTGTGCTCAGGACCGTGAGGAGCTTCTGCTAGAGCCTGATTTCCTGTTTGATTCCTGTCCTGTTCCCCTAGCCTTAGCACCTCACTCTTTTGTTACACCTGCCTTTTTTGAGTTTGACTGTGTTTAATAAATTACTTTGTTCACTCGCTATTGGATCTACCCGAACATTTATTTTGAACGTGACAGAACCAGTCTGGTCTTTTTTCTCTGACCTCTTGCATCAACAAGGCATTTGCGCCCACAGAACTGCCACTCACTGGATATTTTCTCCTTTTCTGACCATTCTCTGTAAATACTAGAGATGGTTGTTTGTAAAAATCCCAGTAGATCATCAGTTTCTGAAATACTCAGACCAGCCCGTCTGGCACTAACAACCATGCGACGCTGCGACGTTCAAAGTCACTTAAATCACCTTTCTTCCTCATTTTGATGCTCAGTTTGAACTGCAGCAGATTGTCTTAATTATTCATGCCGAAATACATTGAGTTGCTGCCATGTGATTGGCTGATTAGAAATTTGGTTAACAAGCAGTTGCACACGTGTACCTAATAAAGTGGCCGATAAGTTTAATCAAATACTGAAGAGGATTTGATTGTTCCGAAGATTTGATGAAAAACTGAAGTATGAGGTGACATTGTATAACTGGTTGATGCATTTTAGTGAAAAAATGACTAACCTAAAACATTAAATGTTTATATCTAAAGATGGATTTTATTGTTTGGGAGCACACTAAATTATAGATCACCTTAAGACTAACACACATATTGATCTGACCTAAAAAAAAAAAACTTTAACATTATCCACTTTTGATTATACATATCATGCTTCACCATATATAATGAGCTGAATGTCAGGTTCTAAAATGAACACATGCTTCTGGTTCAGTTATGCCACTGTCTAGCGATTGACTATTTTTAGGCTTGTGTTTTCTTGGTTGGTATCTGTGTTGATGATAAGGATGCAGATATCTCGTTTCCCTTGCTCATTATCTTCCAGAATGCAAACACATATCAAACACAGCAACGTTTACAAACTATGTGTTGGAGTCGAACTGGGAATTCTGTGGAGTTTTTTTTGGGGAGGGGATGAGAGTTATGTAAAAGTCACACTTTGAGGAATTCCCAGACTCGAGGCAATCACTTGCTGTTATTCCCACAGAGAGTATGTTGAGATGGGGATGGGGAAGGGAATGAAAATAGGAGGGAAGTGTTACCATGAGGTCATGTAGTAGAAAGATTGCCTGGAATAAGAGGAGACGCACAAACAAACGAGTATTGTAAATAATGGGAAAAACTTCTGTAATCGTGTGCTAATGTTCTGAATCCCACGTCAAAACTTTTTTCATAATTGGTTCCCTGTACAAGTACATTGTATTTTCTCTGTTGGTCTGCTTTTCCTTTTCACATACACCCAAGCACACAGATATCACTGTGTCTGCAAATTGTTTAATCTAAAGATTCATTGTACCCTGTTTCCACGCTCTTGCCAGGAATAAATGCAAAATTTCTTCTCACGCTGTATTCCTCAGTATGTTGAATGACACAATCATATTATGGATGTCATTGGCTTTTTATGAAAGTTTCAGGACACAGTCTATAATATACAGTCTTCAGTGTATCTGTTTATTGATTTATTGTGCAGCTATGATGACTGCTGTTATATGATGTCACAAAATGAATGGTGTATAATAATTTAGAAGTTTAGATGCAAAAGTTGCATTTGAAACTGTAATCTAAAATTAGCATTTTTCTCAGGCTGTTGTGTGTAGTTTCAGTAATTTTACTCTTAGTGCAAAGAATATGTTATTTTTATTGTCTTTAAAGTGAAAAAAATAAACAAACAAATAAAAAAATAATAATTTTTCATATTTCATACACTTTTTTTTTCCACTGTGTTTGTTTTGATCAAGCACCTGCCTTTGAGAATCTCTATGTGTACACATTTCTGTTTTTTGTTTGTTTGTTTGAGGGACAACATTTAAAGGGGTGGTCCAGAATGTAATTTTAAGGCTTGGTTGTGTTTATAAGATGCAAAGCAATGTGTGCTCATGTTTCACTTGAAGGAAATCACATTATTTATTCATATATCTCACTTTGATTATACACAGCTACTCGGCTAACATGAAAACGACTGTCAAATTTCCCAGTTCCTCTGAAAGGCCCGCCCTTAAGTGACTCTGATTGGTCATCATCATAATGTGCTGCTATTCGCGGATTGGCTCCATGTCACGCCCATAAAAGCACGCGCTTTTCTGCTGTGTAAACAATCAGTCAACCACCTGCCTACTCACTGAAAAAAATCTGTAAAGTGTCTGTAATGAGTGAAAATGGGGTGCGGCTCCTTTAAGAGACCTTGTCTTTGTGTGTGTCTGTGTGTGTCTGTGTGTGTGTGTGTGTGTGTGTGTGTGTGTGTGTGTGTGTGTGTGTGTGTGTGTGTGTGTGTGAATGTTGTCTGCATCTATGTGTGTGTGTGTGTGAGTGAATGTGTGAACTTTCTGTAACAAGCGCATGTGCACGGGAGTTTTTTTTTTTTTCTTTTTCTCTGATGCTCGGATTAAGTTATTTTCTGTAATATATTGCGACAGAAGAATAAAGCACAAGATGTGGGATGCGACCTGTATGAGCCTTGATTTATTATTCTGCTGCTACCACGAGTCAGGTAAGCTAACCTGTATTTTATTTTAACTCTATGCGTTACACAACATCTTTCATATATATCCAGAATATGCAGGTGTAAGTAACATGAATCATCCACATATCTTTTCCGAATTCATTATCTGGGATTTTAAAGATGAAATGCATGACAAAGCTGCCTGAAGACAATCAATGCGGTCGCACACACTTAAGAGACACGAATGCGCTGGTGGAATATGTGTGTGTGTGTGTGTGTGTGTGTGTGTGTGTGTGTGTGTGTGTGTGTGTGTGTGTGTGTGTGTGTGTGTGTGTGTGTGTGTGTGTGTCTGTGTCTGTGTGTGTGTGTGCGTGTCTGTGTCTGTGTGTGTGTGTGTGTGAGTGAATGTGTGAACTTTCTGTAACAAGCGCATGTGCACGGGAGTTTTTTTTTTTTCTTTTTCTCTGATGCTCGGATTAAGCTATTTTCTGTAATATATTGCGACAGAAGAATAAAGCACAAGATGTGGGATGCGACCTGTATGAGCCTTGATTTATTATTCTGCTGCTACCACGAGTCAGGTAAGCTAACCTGTATTTTATTTTAACTATATGCGTTACACAACATCTTTCATATATATCCAGAATATGCAGGTGTAAGTAACATGAATCATCCACATATCTTTTCCGAATTCATTATCTGGGATTTTAAAGATGAAATGCATGACAAAGCTGCCTGAAGACAATCAATGCGGTCGCACACACATAAGAGACACGAATGCGCTGGTGGAATATGTGTGTGTGTGTGTGTGTGTGTGTGTGTGTGTGTGTGTGTGTGTGTGTGTGTGTGTGTGTGTGTGTGTGTGTGTGTGTCTGTGTCTGTGTGTGTGTGTGCGTGTCTGTGTCTGTGTGTGTGTGTGTGTGTTTGTGTGTGTGTGTGTGTGTGTGTGTGTGTGTGTGTGTGTGTGTGTGTGTTTGTGTTTGTTTGTGTTTACAGCAGTTTGACTGATAATTGTGAATTTGTAGCTAAATCGTTTGCCCCAAAGCAGCATTGTTTACATTGTTGCTACAGCATACCGTTAACGCTAGACACTGTACATGTCATGATCAATTTTAACAAATAAAAACACTTACAGGTTGTAGCTCACAGCTTCTGCTTTGAGGAGATTTTAGCCGAATCCAGCACTGAACTGGGAGAGATTCTGGAGCTGTTTTGTCAAATCATGCTTGCTGTGTATTTTATATTTCTCTGGAAAATAATTAATATTGATCTGTAAGCACTTCTGTCTTTGTGTTGTGTCCTTTGAAAGCCCAAATACAGAAACAGATGAAGCTCTGTGGAAACAGCAGTGTTTGGAAACATTTTTAGCTTTACCTCTGCTATAATGTTACAGCGCCTCTGGTCACGGCCCTTACCTGCGCAGTTTGTGTGCACAGCAAACGAACCTTTGTGATCTCACGGGGGGCGGAAGTATTTTTTGTAGTCCCCAAAATTTGTTCATTGTAGGCTTTGCTAAGCTAAGCTAACTCTGTAAAAACCAAGGTCTCCCCTTGCATTGAACTTAGAACTTTTTACATTCAGAGATGTTGTTTATGTTCACACAGCTACATTACACATCAACTAAAGTTTAAAATATGAGATCGTAGTGGACCACCCCTTTAATAAAAAGACACATTTTACAAAAGATTTGTTGAGGTTACAATTGGCATCCACAAAACTCCAGCATCCTTGTCCCACAAAAACAATGTGTTTTGTAAATACTAAAGTTTTTTTTATTTTGTTTTGTTTTGTTTAGTTTTTGTTAAATGCTGGCGTTTCAATACAGTGTAGATTTATTGAAATGCACATTTTTTGAGAATGAAGACATTGCTATCCACAATTGCTTTCTGACTGGTCTTTAGGACAATTGTATATTGGCGCTCGAGACATATACCCACACAATGACATAAGCAGTGCTCGACCCGAGAAAACTCAAGTCGAGCACAACACAAGACATGACAGGACCAGTGTCTGGACTCTGCCACTAAAACAAGAATTACCAAGAGAAGAGTGGCAGAATCCTGACAAAAATGATTAAGTAAATTAACTACATGTATAAAAATGAAGTTAAGTGAACTTAACAGCTTTAAGTTAAAGCTAAAATACTTATCATTTTTAAAAGCAAACTCGACTTGACATTTTTAAGGCAAAGAGTTTACTCACTTTTTTTTTTTACAGTGCTGCACAAATCGATTAACCTAACAAGTTTAAGAGGATTGAACTTAAAACAATTACATTAGCCCAAAGAAACATCAAGAATTGTGTTTCAGATTATTTTAAATAAGTTTGAACAAGCTTTTTTTGTGTAAATGCAGTCTGACTTTCAGTGCATCTGTGAAGACTTTCTCTCTCAGCTCCTCCTGGAGGTCATAAAATTCTCGAGAACTCCCAGCTATAAACATCCACACAGGTATATGAGAAAAAAAGCCTCACACTCTAAACAGTGCTGTGAAGTAATCGCACACATATGGGCAGGTTAAGCTGTGGGAATGCAAATCTTAAAACCAGCAGGATTTGGGGAGTCCTTGTAAAACCTGATCTCACACACACACTGATAACAGTAAGCGGTGCTATCTCTCACAGTTTAAACCGTCTTAAGGCAGCTTTCACATGGCATAGGCACGTTATCCAAGTCTGCGCACATTCACACGAGCATCACAGCTCTGGTTTCAGAAGCTCAGCATCACTTTATCAAACCAAACATCTAATTATAAAGGTATTACTATTAAGATGATTAAAACCACACATTAGCAGAAAGACCGAAATGTGCAAAGTAAGGATATTTATACGTTATTTCCATTTTTTTCCATAGTCCCAGGAGTGAGTATGGCTCTGATGCCAAGTTTATATTATAGCTTGTGAGTTTATACTTGTTGAGACCCACCTGCTGGGTCGCCCAGACTCCACCACAATGAGCTCCTGCCAAACTGCAGCCAGACCACCAACACACAACCTAACATCACTGCTCCTGGGTGGATTTTCAACTTTCTTTCTCTCATAGCAAGTCAGGCTTTTAGGATGCCTGTCTTAAATAGTCAAAAATCTGGTTCAGATTGCAGCACTGCCCACTTACACAGGAAGAGAGTATCTGATGGACACGTAACATTTGCTGTAGTTTATGTGGTTTCGTATGAACTTAGTGGGCGAGTTCACATGAAAAAAGGGTCAGACTTTACTGTATCATTCCGTTACTAATGACTAAAATTGCATTTGCAACTGTTACCTTTCATTCAATTGAAGTGTTCATTGTTATTTCAGGCACTGTAAAAAAATCATATGATTAATAAGTCACAACAACATTTTTAATGTGGCAATAAAGATTTTGACAAAGTCATATGAGATTCAATTTGATATTAAGGTCAATTTATTAAAATCTGATTTAACTTGAAGCAGCAAATAATTGTTACAAAGGTGTTAACAGATGTTCATTAACATTAAAGAGGTCCTTTTTTGGGTTTTTGAACATGACCCACATGCAATGTGTAAGGTTTAAATCTGAAAGTGCACCGTATTTAACACTATTGTTTACATAACAAAATATTCAACTCCGAGTCGAATTAATGAATGGTGTTGGGTTAGGATCTTTTGCCTGAGGGCATCGACGTCACTACAGTACATCAACAAATATGAAATGCCAGATCCAGTAAAACATAGATGTGCCTTTCTCTTCAGAAACTAGCGCAGCATGGGGGATCATGGGACTGATCATGACATGAAGATGACGATCACTGGCAATTGGAGATTCGGTTGTGAGGAATAAAGGGTTAAAGTTAATTTTCACAACAATACCACAGTATAGCCGACCTTTTGCTGTGTTTGTTGTTGTCATTTTTCTGATGTTTGTTATAATAACCTACGCTGCAATGCGAGATTCGAAAAATGTTGCCTCGTTTTGTGTAGTTTGCAAAATATGTATTTAACTGTGTGTTTTAACTTGTAATTGCTTCACGCGGCTTGTAATAGTTTATCTAATATAGATCAGTGCTTGTACTGCATCTCTTAGGGTAAATGTTTATGGGGCTATTCACATATTGCATCCAAATCCATGTTAAAAACACAACACATGCTTCTTCCTTTGCTTATTTAAAAGCGTTTTTGAACTCGTGATCCTCTGCCGTTTATCTTTGCTATGGTCACCGTCAGCTGTTCCTACACACACAAGGTGTGATCGATTTTCAAAATAGTTCAAATTTTACCCCTGTGTAGACCAATCACAACAGACTGGGTCATTGGACCAATCACAGTAGATTAGCCTCAAGCAAAGGAAGGGTTTGGGAACAAATGAATCGCTGAATAAATCATATGGGAGTCGCTGGGATAATTAGATAAAAATAAATGTATATTACAAGACAATGAAAGTGTTTTTACCTTGCATGCATATCAGACTGTTGTTGGAGACCCCCAAAACCAAAATATGACCTTTTATAATGCATAATAGGGGCTCTTTAACAGTTATATTTAATAATGTGAAAGTAGTTTCTGAAATAAACATTAAATTATGAAAGGTTTCAGAAATATTTTTTATCTGCATTATCTGCTTTTAATCTTAACATAATTTTATAATATATAAAACAAAAACAAATTGTGAAGCTAATTGTAAAAATTATCTTATTATTTAATCACCCTTTACTTGTTTTACACCTTAAAGGCTTGCTTTCTTTACAAAATAATATATTTTATAGAAAGTTGCAAACCTGTACCCATTGACTTCCATTGTAAACATTTGCTTTTACAGGTTTTCAGCTTTCTCCAAAACATCTTCTTTTGAGCTCAACAGAAGAAAAAAAATTTCATAAATGTTTGGAACCACTTGCTAATGAGAAAACAATAAATAGATATTCATTTTTGGGTAAAATATTCATTTAAATTATACGGTACCATACAATAAAAGTACCAGATAATGATGTATAATTAACTAAACATTCTACATTAGCTTATAATAAATCAATGATAAGTTAATGCATGTGCTTATCATGCATTAATTATATTTTATTAATTAATGTATTAATTAACATTAATTTCAGTTTAAGCTAAATGCAACCAGCATGAACTTATGAGCTGACTTTACTTGGCGGGGCACATCATCGTTAACTCATCCTTAACTATTCATGAACTCCAGTGTTAAAACTGTTCATGTTGATGTTTACTGAACACTTTTCTATTCTTATTCAGTGTAAACACACTGGATGGACATGCATAAGGAGTTCATGAGTAGTTAAGAATGGGTTAATGATGATGTGCCCCTCCAAGTCATGACATGCTGTAATTAAACATTAACATATCATAGTTCATGATGATTAAAGTTGAGCATAAACTAATGTGGTAATTAATACATTAATTAACAGCCAAGTAGGTAGCCATGATTCACACATGAACTCATGTGACTCAAGTTGAAGTTAAAGCTAGTTCATTATTAGCGGAAGCATTACCTCAACATTAGTTCATAATTAAGTAATGTTTAATTTACATATTAACACATCATTAATCATGTACTGTTATTGTAAAGTGTTACCAATAATACAGTAATCATTTATTCTATGGCAGTTATACAGATTTATCACTTAATTACATGAATAATGAAAACAGTTTTTTCAGGTTGGAGATGCTGGAGTAGTGTGGATGCCATGTATAAACATACCAAAACATATTGCTTTTAAAAGAATATCTCACTAGTGTAAACGGCACCTCAGTTCTACATAGGTGCAAATAAAAAAGCACTTTCAGCTGAAGCTGTAATAAAAGGACATTGGCAAAAACTCATATTTGTGTTTGCGTTAAAGATTTCTGCACACTCTCAAATCCGCTCATAACAGATTAATTTTTAGACACAATAGAAATTGAGACTCTGATATTTAGATCAAGGTATGTCTAAATATTGCATATATCTGATGAGAGTGTTATATCTTGTGTTGATTTTTGTGCTTGCATGTGCTGGTGGGGGACGTTTTGATCTGTCATATATAAATGATTATTTTTTTGCCATATAACAGCCATATATATTATGTCAACATGGATAGAATGAAGAAATTCCATAAGCACTGCTGGTAGCTGCTCTTTTCACTGCTGAGCCAAAAGTGTGTGTGCCAGGGCCAGACACGTTTTTACTGTCACTTTCAGAGATTGACTGGACCTCATTGGGGCTTCCTTATGGCAGGCAGATTGGGATGGCCTGCTGAATATCTTACTTCAAAGCAAGACAGCTGAAAATCAATATAAATGCTCAGTCTTTTTTAACTAAATGTGATGTAAATGTATGCAGTTTATCGCAGTTGTTCTAAATGTGTTCTTATGTTCTTATGTGTTCTTATATTCTTAATAAGTAGGTGCCGCAGTAGGTAGTGCTGTAGCCTCACAGCAAGAAGGTTGCTGGTTCGAGCTTCGGCTGGGTCAGATGGCGTTTCTGTGTGGAGTTTGCATGTTCTCCATGCGTTCGTGTGGGTTTTCTCTGGGTGCTCCAGTTTCCCCCACAGTCCAAAGACATGCGGTACAGGTGAATTGGGTGGGCTAAATTGTCCGTAGTGTATGGGTGTAAAGGATTGTGTATGGATGTTTCCCAGTTATGGGTTGCAGCTGGAAGGCCATCCCCTGCGTAAAACAAATGCTTGATAAGTTGCCAGTTCATTCCGCTGTGGCGACTGCAGATTAAATAAGGGACTAAGCCGAAAAGAAAATGAATGAATGTATGATTGAATAATGGAGTGGATTTGTGCATCTCTGTGCTCAAAAATAATCACAAGTAGACTTGATTGAATGAATTTGTGTTTTCTTATTCATGTGAAATAGGGCTGCATCATAATGGAAAAACTGACATTGCAATATTTAGTTTTTCCATGATATATATTGTGATAATATTGTGGATATAATTTTAGGAGTATTTGGAAAGAATTTATATCTTTACACTGATTGGGATGATTTTTTAGGGAAGTGAATCAGCATTATATATATATATATATATATATATATATATATATATATATATATATATATATATATATATACACAGAATAAAATAAAATAGAACAATGATAAAACCTTAAATAAACAGCTTTATGCTTTTCAATGAAAAACAGTAGTGAGAAATTCAATAATCAAATGTAAAATAACGCCATACAGTCTTCATTGTAAAATTAAACACAATTAATCTGTGTTATAGTGGCAGATTTTGTCATTTCTTTTGTCCAAATGGTTTAAATTAATTTTTTAGGTTGTTTGATGTCTTGCGATGTGACTATTGTAGATAGATGTTGAAACAATATACAGTTGAAATCAGAATTATGAGCCCCCCCTAAATTGACCACCCTGTTTATTTTTCACAATTTTTGTTTAACGGAAAGAAGATATTTTAATAACTCATTTCTATTAACATATTTATTTTATCTTTGCCATGATGACAGTAAATAATATTTGACTAGATATTTTTCAAGACACTTGTATACAGCTTAAAGTGACATTTAAAGGCTTAACTAAGTTGATAGGTAACTAGGCAGGTTAGGGTAATTAGGCAAGTTATTGTATAAAGATGGTTTGTTCTGTCGACTATCAAAAAATAAATAAATAAATAAATAAATAAAAATAATATATATATATATTTTTTTAATTTTCTTGCTCTGTTAAACATAATTTGGGAAATATTTAAAAAAGACAAAAAAAAATCAAAGGAGGGATAATAATTTTGACTTCAACTGTACTGTGCAGCTCTAATGTGAAATGAACGATGAATAAAGTTGATTAATGAGCACTTCTAACATAAATTGCAGCTTAAATTTTTCACATGATAAAGCCATATTTAAACAAAGGTTTAGCTTCTGTATTTTGCAATCTATCTAAATTTCCCCTTTTTTGGGTTATGTGAGGCTGCTTTAGGCCTGTTTTTGAGTAGCACTGTAAAGGCTACTGGTCCCACGGTGTAAACACAGCTTGATGTAAAGTGCTATCAACCGATCCTCAGCCCTGTCTCGAGAACCGAAAAGCAGCTTGTGATTTTATTCTGCAACCAGGTCTGCTGAAAGCCTATAATGTCATGCCACCCTAAACAAGCTTTTAAACACACACACCAAATATAAAATTCAATAACACACTCTTTTTAGAACAAAAATGGCCCTTTTTATAACTTTGCCAAAGGGCTAAGATGTCAAGATGGAGTCTTTGTCTTTTTCTTTTTTCCCCTCCATCTTTCTCCATTGTTTACACTGTCTTGCTTTGCTGGAGGAGGTTTCAGACCGCAGACCAGCGTGTTGCACTTGGATTAAAACGGAGCAGCAACATATTCTCCCTCTCAGTCACATTCAAAAACAACCCAGCCATCTCTCCGCTTCTGCTGATTACATTGGCAAGTCTTATTGAACAGATCTGCTATCTTAATAACTAGGGTAAAGAGTGGCCAGCAGTGTTATTTAAAACAATTAATAATGCAATGATTTGAAAACAGCGATGATTCATAACCCTCATATTATTTTAGATTAAGATCACACTAAGAAGGTTTAATTTCTGTGATCTGTATCTCTCCATCTCTCGCTCACAAACACACACGCACCCCTTTTCTAAACTTCTCCCAGCTGTTCTTTACTCTGAGGTTGAGAAATGAATGTCTGTCATGGTCTTCTGAGAATGACTATGAGTTATGACAGTCCTTGAGCAGGCGAATGTGCTGTCTTTAGTTTTTGTTCTCCCCCCACACACCGTCTATCTCATCATATTTCAGTCAAGCGCTCGTCCCCACACAAAGACTCTCTCTCTGGATGAAGTGCCGTGGGGGGGCTTGCTGTTTACCATAAGGCCTATTTTTGTTCTATTACGAACTTGACTGTGTGTGATGCATACCAATGCTGAAGTCGACTATATGAATGAAATATGTTTTTGAATGAAGGAAGCTATTTTGGCGTTTGCTGGTTTCCTTAGAAATGGACCTACTGATGTGTATATCCAGTATTACCAGGTATATATTGTATAAGCATGTATATATCGGGTTCTAAATCAGAGACCACTGAAGATTACATTATTATGAAAAAAATATTGCTAGCATTTGTTTCAGTAAATGTCAAATATTGTAAATAAAAATTTTAATTGAAACAATATCTTTTGACAGTGACATAAAATGTCTAAAATAAAAAATATATTATATAAATAAACAAGTCCAAGTTTTAGGAACAACAAAAAATAACTCTACTTCTAGTTGATCATTTGATATCAGATGTGACATATGAAAGGCAATGGCCTCTAGATTACTCCTATTTTACCTAAATAAAATATGATCATTCCTTGATTTTTTATTATTTTATTAGAACAGTAAGGTCTGATTTTGCTTAGACAAAAGTCTTGATACTTAACAGAAATCATGTACAGTATAGTATATAAAGTCATTGTGCAGTGGAAAAAAAATCAATACTACGTATGACTCTCATGAGCTTGGAGGATACATACATCTCTGCAATGATTCAAATAACTTATTAATAAAGTCATCTGGAATGTCAAAGGAAGTGTTCTTGCAGGACTCAGAGTTCATCAAGAATCTTTGGATTCCTCTTCAATGCCTCCTCCTTCCTCTTACCCTAAACATGCTCAATAATGTTCATGTCTGGTGACTGGGCTGGCCAGTCCTGGAGCACCTTGACTTTCTTTAGTTTCAAGAACTTTGATGTGGAGGCTGAAGAATGAGAAGAAGTGTTATCCTGCTGAAGAATTTGCCCTCTCCCATGGTTTGTAATGTAATGGGCAGTACAAATGTCTTGAAACGTCAGGCTGTTGATTCATCAAAAAACAAACAAACAGATGATTCAAATGATTCATCAAAAAAATAAATAAATAAATAAAACTACATTCTGTCAATTTTCTGAATGATCAACTAGAAGTCAAGTTATTATTTGTTAATCTTACAATTGGGATTGACGACAAAACTTTTGTCAGGTAGTTTATTTATATCATATATAATATTATTTTAGATGTTTATTTTTACATGTGCATGTCAGTTGTTTATTTTTTATTAGCAATCCTTATGAATCCTAAAAAAAAAAAAAAAGGATTTTAAAATTCTATATATAATTGATTAATTAAATATATGTAGACGACGCGTTGGTGCAGTGGGTTTCCTCCGGGTGCTCTGGTTTCCCCCACAAGTCCAAAGACATGTGGTATAGGTGAATTGGGTAAGCTAAATTGTCGGTAGTGTATGTGTGTGAATGAGTGTGTATGGATGTTTCCCAGTGACGGGTTGCAGCTGGAAGGGCATCCACTACATAACATATACAGTTGAAGTCAGAACTTTAAGCCCCCCTTTGAGTTTTTTTTTCTTTTTAAATATTTCCAAAATGATGTTTAACAGAGCAAGGAAATTTTCACAGTATGTCTGGTAATATGTCTTCTTCTGGAGAAAGTCTTGTTTAATTTCGGCTAGAATAAAGTAGTTTTAAATTTTTTAAAAACCATTTTAAGGACAAAATTATTATCCCCTTTAAGCTAACTTTTTTTTTTTTTTGATGGTCTACAGAACAAACCATCCTTATACAATAACTTGCTTAATTACCCTATCCTGCCTAGTTAACCTAATTAACTTAATTAAGCCTTTAAATGTCACTTTAAGCTGTACAGAAGTGTCTTGAAAAATATCTAGTCAAATATTATTTACTGTCATCATGGCAAAGATAAAATAAATCAGTTATTGGAAATAAGTTACTAAAACTATTATGTTTAGAAATGTGTTGAAAAAAAAACTTCTGTCCGTTAAACAGAAATTGGGGGAAAAAAATAAACAAGGAGGCTAATAATTCAGGAAAGCTAAAAATTCTGACTTCAACTGTGTACATATTAAGAACTAATTTCTGTTAACTCTTATTTTTTTTCTTCGCCAGAATATGGTAGGATGTAGTGTGTTTGTGTATAAAAATAAAATGTAGATTTCTGTTCAAATATGCAGGTTATTAATGTACTTAAAATTATACATGTGATAAATAAATTATGTTTTAAATTTTGTTTGTTTACAAATAGCCAAATATAATTGCAAATTCTTTGGAATTTTCAATAATTTCTTTCGATCTTTGAATGAGGAAAAATGCTCTTTTATATGATCTTATGCCTTTAGGTCGACAGTATATGTAAAATACACACACACACACACACACACTACAGATGCCTCACATGTGGTGAGTGTGATGCAGGGAGTGTTTGGGTGTGGACTTGGAGAATTACGGTCATGTTATTTGGTAAGATCACTTCCAGGAAAAGAAAACAGTGGCTGCAGAAAGACCATTCCTGAAAAATTAAGCAAATGGCCAAATGAAGCCTCACTCAAAAAAAAAAAAAATGTGCAAACGTGTCATGCATCTTTAAACTGTCAGACCTCTGATGTCTGAATGTTTGATGTTCACTTGAGGATCTGCTTCTCTTTCTAGACCGAATTTTAACACCGTTTTCTCTGAAAGTTGAAGGGCTGTTTCTTGCTCCTCTTGTCTCTCTTCATTCGTTTAATGATGACAGAAGGAATGATGGCGATGTCTTGAGGTTCAAGGTTCAGTCCACCAGAGGAAAACCCATTTGTCACGGGTAACATACGCTTCAGTGCAAGAAAGCCACGGGGTTATTAGCGAGTCAAACTAGCATGTGTCATCAACCCTCCTGATGCTCTGCAATATTATCTCCAATATTCAACCCACAGCTGAGCTCTAGTCCTCCAGTTCATGCTTTTAACTTTTAAACGTAACATTCCCATTTTTTCACCGACATGGAATGCAGTGCTTTTTTTTCTGCACTTGTTTTGTTTAAATGAACATTGTTAGGGTCCAGATGGCTGTTATCTAAATGTCTGTTGGCTTCACAATACACTCCCTTTTTCGCCCTGTGTTGACTATCTGTCCTTTCTAACCTCCCTTTCTTTTCTCTATCCTGCTTTCTTTAAACCTGTGTGTAGGGAGAGATGGAACTGTGAGACATCACTAATGTTCAGCCTTGGTCAGTTTGACTGTACAGTAAACATTTACACTAGTACATTTATGCGCTTAACAGATACGGTCTTGACAAAAATGAAAGTCACAAAGTATGGCAGGCTGTTTTAACATTTTATCCATTAAATATATTAGTATATTTTTAGAGACATTTCTAGATACTGGTACTCTTTCCGTAGATACCACCTACATAGCAAAATATCTCTGGCCCAGGTCTGGCCCACACAATCAGCTTTTGCTTGGCCCACATGCTGCAGTGAATTACGTTACATGATTATACTAAGTATTGCTTTCATACAAGGGCCAAACATGGACCATATCTAGGCCAAGTCTCAGCCAAGTTAACGATCCATAACTATGCCTGAACTGGGCCAGATATTTTGGTGTGTCACGACTGCAATGAATTCGATAAAGCCATGAAGCATTTCCCTTTATGGCCATGCTTTTTCTCAAAGAGCCGATTGATAAAATTTTTTTTCTTTACTCAAAAATATTTTAAATGTATTTTAAAAGTGAGTCAAGATAGGCCAAACTTACGTGGCCCACATATTAATATCTGAGCCTAATACTACATTTGACATTTCCCTCTTCTGTGAAACCCGGGCCATGTTTGGCCCACATGCTGTATGCCAGTGCCGGATAAATGCCTGCTGTGCCAGCTTTATCAAATCTGGGCCAGAATTCATTGCTACTTGGGAACTTGATGCTGATTCATACATTGCTGTACTTAAACTATGATGCTGTTGAATGCTTGATTCTGATTTGCTGATACCTTGTTCCCACTGAGCAGCAGTGGCATAGCCAGACATTATGAACACCCAGGGCTTAGCCCAAATGTTGGTCACTACTGCCCCGTTTTACCCTTAAAGTATGGCATCATGCCATAAATGAACAGGCATGATGCCATAAATAAATAGATTTTTTGCATTTTTTTGCATAATGAATTAATAAAAAAAATTAAGTAGCATATATTAAACGTGCAGACATAAAGCTGAATGAATGAATCAATCAAAACAATTAGAACAGCCTGTGCGCATAGTATATCATTAAATCAAACAGAACTGTCAATAAAAATCTAAGATCTATCTTAAATGGAACAAAACAAGATCGCTTGACTTTTGTTGTGTGTTTTGTGTACAACAGCAACCCCAACGTTTTTCTCAGAATGTTCAACAAGCTTACATTAATAAGAATTTGAAGTCTGTAACAAACAAAAGCGAAGTACAATTATAGTGGGACAATGAGGCGAAAGCCACATTGAGTGATTGACATTGATGGATAGAGATAAAAAGATAGAGAAAGCCCAACTGATATTATTTTATCGATCCCGCTGGAAAGTAGTATTGAACCGTAATGTAAATATTTCTGCTCAATGTGCTGAAAAACTATTCTTTGACAACTTAACAAACTCAAAAGATTTGGGGCTTTTGCAAAACATTTGGGAAAGCAACCCCCCACTCCAACCCTGCAGAGCAGTATGGTACAGTACAGTATACAATTTGGTCATCCTACATTGGTTTACACAAGGTTTTCTGCATTTTGCGATTCACAAGTGTCATCAGTTTATTTCATTTATGGTTTTAAATTGCATTATGGGACCTTTATCTCTGCTCTGTCGACTTTCAATGTCGAAAATTTAACTCTACAGTATAACAAAGTGACTTTTATTGACATTTTAGTAGTTTAAAACAATATAATATACTGTATAAGAAAGAACATCTAGACAAATAAGTCATTTAAAATGACAGAAAATGCATTGGCAGTTTATTACATGGTTTTTTATTCTGTAATATACAACTCCAACCCAGACAATGTATCACTTTAAACAATTACAAATGTCAATGAAAGTCACTTTGTTTTTCAACTTTTAAAGGTTAAAAAGTGTTGGACGAAAGATTGAAGTCCCATAATGCAATTGAAAAGCAAAAATAATTGAGCAGAAAATAAAAAAATTAAAACATGAATCCCAAAATATGTAAAACTGCTAATTTATGTATTACGTATGCTAATTTACAGATTTTTTTTAAACAGTGTAGGCAAGATACTATCATTATTAGTTGTGGAACTCCAGTAAGGCTATTTTAGTTTCTTCAGCATATATGGAAAGATGATTTTCACTATACCAATGTATTTTTCAATAAATCTGCTACAGTATGTCAGCAATAAATAGCAATAGCATAGTGAAAACAACAGCATAAACCCTACTGGGTTTCTCTGCTCTTGTCTGTTTCTTAGTTTGAAACGTAGACTGTGGTCTGAATTGTTTAGCGCCCACTTCCCATTCCAAAAACTTGTTGGTTTTTGTGCCCCGCTTCAGTGCATAGTTGTCAAGTCCCAAGAGTTACTTAAGCACATTAGGTACGCTGGTATTTTCAGGTAGACAGACAGCTAAAATCCCATGCAGGTCTTGACCACATTACGGTTGTAAATCAATATGCCAATTGATTTCTGTCATTTCAGTCTATGACCAAAAGAAAAAAACAAAAACAAAACTAAAGGCTTTGAATGACATGGACAAAAAATTACCACACTCAAGAGCTGTTTGAGGAAAAAAACTGGTCTGATCTGATCAATGTATTTAAATGTGGTAACCACTGTGCATCATGGCCACATTACCACCTTCGCTATGCCTTTTTTTAAATAATTCAACAGCCCAGCCTCAGTTATTTCTTATCTATTTGTTAGATACTGATACTCATTTATTATATTCGAGGTCTATTTCGAATTCATGAAATGCTGGTACATATTAGATATTGATACTATTAATTAGATATAAAAAATATATTAGTAATTTTTTAGATGCTAGAACTTTTTAGGTGCCTTATATATTGAATAGAAGGACTTATTACATGCTCGTATATAAGATATGCATTAATTAGGCACAAAATATATTTGTTTTGAGTCTCTTTTTTGATACTTTGATACTTCTTAGATGATGTTACTCATCCATTGTTAGTTCTTTTTTCATTATGTAGTATAGTTATTGTTGTGGTTATCTTGAGAAGTACTGAGGCTGTCTTTTGACAGTTTTAATATAATTTGTAATTTAATAGATTAAAAAAAATCATAACTAATGCACACACTTTTTTTCTAATAATTGTGTTTTTCATTCTAACATTGTTATTTTAATTTCAAATAAAATAAAACTCATACACAAGTAATGTATTCACAATTAGAGGCCATAACACAAAAATGATAATATTTTAGGGTAATGACTTCATTAAATGTTATGATAAGCATTTATTCATTCCTTTATTAATCTGGGCTCGCAACAGCACAGTGAACCAACAACTTATCCAGAATATGTTTTATGCAGCAGGTGCCCTTCCAGCTGCAACCCGTCACTGGGAAACACCCATACATTTTCATTCACACTCATACACTACGAACAATTTAGCCTACCCAATTCATCTGTCCCGCATGTCTTTTGACTTGTGGGGGAAACTGGAGCGCCTGGAGGAAACCCACACATATGCGAGGAGAACATGCAAACTCCACACAGAAACGCTAACTAACCCAGCTGAGGCTCGAACCAGCGCCCTCTTGCTGTAAGGCAAGAGCGCTACCTACTGCGCCACCGCGTCACCCTGTTATGATAAACATCCAAAGCTGATTCTAACAACTCAATAAAAGCTTCAAATGTAAATATGGCATGATAAAACTGTAATTCAGTACAGTTGAAAATAATGAATGGTCAGACTGACCACCATGGGCATTAGTTATAGAATCCTGATAGTTCAAGTGTTAAAGATTAAATATTAAAATTGCTTTGCAAAAGTCTTGAGTTAGATTTTGTGTCTGATATAGCATTCTCTGCTGACAAGAGTCAAAGACACACACACACACACACACAAAAACACACACACAAATGTAGGGTTTTACGTTTGTATTTCACAGTCTGCTAACAGTCTCCAGATTTACTGTGTGAAAGTGTGTGTATGTGTTCACTTGTTAATAGGTTTTTGAGTTGAAAGAGGAGGTGAGTGTGTTTTAACAGTGCGGTGGTACTGAAGCTCAGACTGCCTTGTAAACATCATGCTTTTTTTCACCAATATGTCAAAGCACACAAACAAAGGCCATGAACCAGACAAACAAACACACACACACACACACACTGCACACTTGTTAAAATCTCATAAAATGGATGTGGCATGCATGTAAATGAAATTAAACCATGAAATGAAGCTGTTTTTCCATGACAATATATTTAGGGCATGTTCTGAGTTTTAACACAAAATCTCCTAAACCGTCATCAAATGGAATTGCAATCTGTTTACTTGAGCAAATCAACTGGACCACAACATGAGAAATGTAACATACTGTATGTATAGGATATAAAGGTTAAAATTTGAAGGTTTCCTTTTGTCCATTAAAAAATTAAATGTACAAAAATTATGTCTAAAGAAAGGATAATGAAGGGTGTGTTTCCCAAAAACATAGTTAGCCAACTATGGCAAATTCTTTTGTTACAAACATAGTTAGTTGATTTTGCGTTTTACAAATCCATCACTCCAACATAGCATGCACTAGGGGGGTTTGCTGCACAGTGTGATGCAGCTGGGATGAAAATCAGCACCTCCAAGTCTGAGGCCATGGTACTCCACCGGTAAAAGGTGGTTTGCCATTTCAATGTTGGAGGAAAATCCCTACCCCTGGTGTAGAAGTTCAAGTAGCTTGGGCTTTTGTTCTTGAGTGAGGGAAGGATGGGCCATGAGATTGACTAGTCCGTTGTGGTAAAGAAGGAGCCAAAAGCCAAAGCTCTTGATTTACAGTCTACGTTCCTACTCTGACCTATTGTCATGAGCTTTGGGCCATGACCGAAAGGACAAAATCAACTGGCCGAAATGAGTTTCCTTTGCAGGGTGGCAGGACGTACCCTTATAGACAGGTTGAGGAACTCTGTCACCCGGGAGGAGCTCGGAGTAGAGCCGCTGCTCTTCCACATTGAGAGAAGTCAGCTGAGGTGGCTTGCGCATCTGTTTTGGATGGGACGCCTACCTAGGGAGGTGTTCCAGGCATGTCCCTCTGGGAGGAGGCCTCGAGGAAGACCACTTTGAAAACAGTTATGCCATTTTGACCTCAGCTGTGGCTCATGATGAAAGCTATAGGTGACCTAATTTTTAAAACCGGAATTTACATTACATCTCCAAAGCTTGTGAAAACAAAAATATTTACCATCCGTTAATGCTTTTTATTTATAGTAGGTTATTTATTAAGAAATATATCGTAGCCTACTGTATATGACATGGACCTGCTGGTTAGAACATTTCTGCAGTGGTTTGAATGTCAAATTGTAAAAGTAGACTTTTCAAATAAATAAATAAATATACTATATCCTACTTAATTATTCTAATAAAATAATAAAAATTATTATTAATAATAATAATATTATTATCATTATTATTGTTATTATTATTATTATTATTATTACTTAATAAATAGTTTACTGTAAATTACAACCATTAACAATTTTTATGATTATTATGTATGAGATTAGTGTTAGCAAAGTGGCTTTTATGTTTTGGCAATATGGAATATTCTCAGTTTTATTTGGCCCTATATGTGCCATTTACATAGGCCTATATTTCAGTTAATATAGAAAAGGAGTGCATGTTTTTACCAAAACTAATATTGGATTTTTTAAAAGTGCGTGTGTGTGTAAACAATATAATTAGGTACAAAAAAAATTTGTTTGTTTTTTTCTCAAAAAAAAAAAAAAAAAAGTTGTTACCACCCTGTTTAGAGCATCATTATGGACGTTATAACTTACATGGATCTGCGACAGAGAAACTACGGTTTTGGGGAAACACTCATCACTTCATCATTCATTTCCCAAACAATGCATCGTCCTATGATAGTTCAGCCATGAGTGAAGTCGTTGTTTGGGAAACACACCTCAGATTGTCAAATAAAAATTTTCAAATAACCTTTGAGAAAATCTCAAAATTCAGTGTGACAACATCTGACCTGTACTTTTTTTTTAATAATTATGTAATACGTGATATAAAAATATGCAAAAGAATGGATGATCATACCTATTTTGTTTTTTCATTTCCCTATTAGTTACCATTAATTCGTATTTTGAGGCTGCACTTCTCAACATTAAATAATATTTTAATATTATCAACCAGTTCTCATGTAAATGAGTATACTAGTTTAATTTAATATATTTTATAAAAATTTTATTTTAGGTTTCTCATGAATTTTTTTTTTACTTGAAGTAAAAATAGCTTTGGGGAAATAATTATATTAATTATTTCTCCTTCCTCAGACTTAAAATGAAATCATCTGTGTTTTCCTAAACTTTTGATATCCGTGCATCCCTATAAAGAAGTCATTATTTTACCAGTTGTGTTGCAATGCAGAAAAGGCATGTTTTCACTTTGACTTTGTAAGCCTGTGTCTTATTATTACAAATTTGTCTGCAGTTATATTTCTGATATTTTTTTCTCTTGCACACATCCCGATACTCTAGTTTATGCTGCTTATTGAAGCCCAACAATAATTTAAGAAAACATTGCAAGTATTTTAGAATCCAAGGAGAAAACTCATAACATATATTCACTGGATTTTGTTTCTTTCTATCATAATTGTATTAGGGAACCTCCCTGTTTTATGGCTTTTACTGTAATATTATATAGTCTATTGGCAGGTGGAGTCTGTGTAAGTTATATTAACTGATCTGTGCTATCTGGTGGTCAGCCTGATAGCCATCTGTGCTTGCATCAGGCCTAACTGCTGTCAGATGATCAGCAATTCTTGCCTATAAAAACAGGAAGGATTTTGAAATCAGCCACTGACACGTGGCCAATGATCCAGTTCCAGACTTCCCGTTCACCATTGGGATGATTGTGTTTACGTTTTTTATACTAGGTTAGATTTAAGTTGCCAGCCTTTAAGGACAATGTTATTTTGACGTCCAATAACAACAACAAAAAAGTGACAAAAATCTTACATCAAGTCAACATCTTAAACCAATGTCATATTGATGTAAAATACTGACATTTATTCATCAGGTATGGCTACCAAAATCCAATGTCTGATAGATGTCATATTGGTAACGTCCAGCTGTATCATCATTAGACATTGATATTTGGTTGGTTTTAGGTTGCGTTGGAAAGTAACCAAAATGCAACATCTGTCCGACATTAGACATTGACGTCAGCCTGATGTTGGGTTCTGACGTCAACCCAATTTTTATTTCCAAACAGAATACACAATTAAGGCACAACATCAATCTGACGTCATGTTGACATCCTGTGCCTGCTGGGTACTGTTTAAAGACCTTTTTAAAAAATCATTAACCTTTTTTAAAAATGTTTCTGTATTAGAAGTTGTAACAAGTTATTTGTGACTCGAAACAGTATCACTATTATAGGACCAAAGGAGGACATTGACAGAAGAACTCTGCCTTGAGACAATTATAAAGCTCAGTTAAGTTTACATTAAAGACACCAATTGACAACAAGCGAGACACAACAGGCTGGAGGTCATTAGTTTCAAAAGGAGATTAGTACAGGAGCTTTGTGTATCCTGAGGAAAAAGTGAATATATGATCACTTTTTTTTCCAAATAAAGTCTCCCAAAATCATTTCATGTGTAATTTGAATTTAACATATGTTTGCACATGTGAAACTTATGAGATTCTTTTAATTTTTATTTATTTATTTATAGGTTTGTTTGTTTCTTTGTTTGTTTGTTTGTTCATTTTTTAATTTTTTAATTTATTTATTTTTTGTTAAGGAAGCTGTAGTCGTATGATTTTGCAGAAATTTTAAATCCAATTTGAGTTTCAGATATGTTGGAGTATTTGAACATTACTATCCAGCACAGATTGTCAAAAACTGAACATTTGACAGAATAATTATGCAGTGTTTTGATTTCAGTGAGTCTGTTTTACATATAAACATATAGCACATTTTCATACACATGATTTTGATGCTCAGTGCTCGTCTATGAAGGCCAGCGGTTGGGTTTTCATATTCCACGGTGAAATGGCAGTTATGTAATACCGTACACCGGCACAGAATTTCACGGTGGCAGATGACGGATCCCCGAGGACTTCGATCACTCTCTTAGCTCTCAGTTCAATGTGTCTGTGCTCTTAACAAGACATGACAAAGTGTGCTGAGGATCTAGGTCAGCTTTTTGACATTTTATACTGTTTTGCTCTCTCTGTGTGCATTAGACAGCCGAATCGAGGCTTAATTGGGGAAATAGATTCCACTGCTTTTTAATCTTGTAGAGATGGAAAATAATTATATAACTCTGATTACATCTAATTATTTGTAATTGATTATTGCAGTATTTTTGCACATAAAGTTGACACCTGACAACAATATAGGGATGTGTTTGTTATAGTGTGTCTGTGAATTTTTTTTTTTGGTAGGTACACATTTATATCTAAAGGGTCCAAAATGACTTGATAACTCTTTAGCTGCCCCACCAAGACATTTTTTTTGAGGTTGCATTTCGTAACTCCTATTGTTGCTAGTTACACTGAATGCATTTTTTTCAACACTTCCCATCATTTCTAAAATCTCAGCCTCTACCAAATGGTTGATATGTCAAATTATGATATAAGTACGAGTATATACTATGAAAATATATTGTAAATAAGTGTAAAACTGATTTATTTCAAAACATAACCAAATAAAACATTTTTGAATACTAAATCGCCTTTTTTTTTTAGATGACTTTAACAGTCATTATTTAATAATTTATATGGATAACCGTTTGGTAGAGCGTGCAGTTTAGGTACATACCTAAACATTACAATAATTTACCTTTTTTTAAATTATTAGGTGGAGATGCAGTGGCGCAGTAGGTAGTGCTGTCGCCTCACAGCAAGAAGGTTGCTGGTTCGAGCCTTGGCCGGGTCAGTTGGCGTTTCTATGTGGAGTTTGCATGTTCTCCCTGCGTTTGCGTGGGTTCCCTCCAGGTGCTCCAGTTTCCCCCACAGTCCAAAGACATGCGTAACAGGTGAATTGCGTAGGGTAAATTGTCCGTGGTGTGTGAGTGTGTATGGATGTTTCCCAGAGATGGGTTGCGGCTGGAAGGGCATCCGCTGCATAAAAAAACATATGCTGGATAAGTTGGCGGTTCATTCCACTGTGGCGACCCCAGATTATTAAAAAGACTAAGCCAAAAAGATAATGAATGAATGAATGAAAATTATTAGGCTCCGATGAGTAGCTTTAGGATACAAATGTGTACCGTCCAGTGACAGCATTTGTACTATAAGAGTCTATCTGTCACCTACCAATGCATATATAAAAGATTAATTAAAAAGTCTGCGTAGAGATGATTAGGATATGTATTCATTCGTTATAAACAGTTTATGAGTATTTGAAAATTTAATATGAAGGATAAATTTTAAGATTCTTTTTTTAGTTTATAAGGCACCACATAACCTGACACCTTCTTACATTTCTGACTGTTAATCAAGATAAAATCCAAGCCGTTTGCTATGCTCTTCTAGCACTGGACTTTAAAATTTCACTCTATAAATCTGATGCAATCTGGTGGCAGCTCTTTTAGTCACTATGCTCTAAAAATTTTGAATTGCCTCACAAACGAAGTGAAAGAATCCCCCAGCATTCATGTTTTTAAAAGCTTTTTAAAATTGCATGAATATAATGTGTGTGAATATAGTATGTAAAGTGTATGCATTTTATGTATACATGTATATTGTGTAGGTGTATGTACAGGGATTGCATGATCAGTTTGTGCATGTATATGCATATGTAAGGGCTATGTGTGTGTGATTGTGTAGATATATGCATACAACCCTGCTGTTTATTTTTTTCCCAATTTCTGTTTTACGGAGAGAAGATTTTTTCAACACATTTCTACACATAATAGTTTTAATAACTCATTTCTAATAACTGATGTATTTTATATTTGCCATGATGACAGTAAATAATATTTCACTAGATATGTTCCAAGACACTTCTGTACAGCTTAAAGTCACATTTAAAGGCCTTACTAGGTTAATTAGGCTATCTAGGTGGTTAGGGTAATTAGGCAAATTATTGTATAACGATGGTTTGTTCTGTAGACTATCAAAAAAAAGTATAGCTTAAAGGGGCTAATACTTTTGTCCTTAAAATGTTGATTAAAAAATTAAAAACTTTTATTTTAGCCGAAATACAACAAATAAGACTTTCTCCAGAAGAAAAAAATATTATCAGACATACTGTGGCATACAAATTTCCTTGCTCTGTTAAACTTCATTTGGGAAATGTTTAAAAAAAAATAAAAAATTCAAAGAGGGGCTAAAAATTCAGACTTCAACTGTATATGCGTGTAGATGTATGCTTTTATTTGAGTATTGTAAATATTTGTTTATTTTGCTTTATTTGTCCATACATTTGTTTATTTGGTTTATTTTACAATGCTTGTTTGTTTGTTGTTTGCGAAGTGCTTTAAGTTGCATGTGTTTACTGTAGAAAAAGTGTTATACAAATAAAATATATTATTATTATTATTATTATTATTATTATTATTATTATTATTATTATTATTATTATTATCTAATTACAAAATGCAGATTACAAGTAATCTATTACTTCTCAGTACTGCATGCATGTAAAATATATTTAAATATATATTTGAATATATTGAATATATATTTGGTTTTTATTTGTTATTTCTGATTACATCACACAGAATACATTACTCCCCAGCATGACATGTGTGTCAAAAATGTAAAAATTTGCAAGAATAATAAAGAGATGAATGTATTAATCAAAATCTGATTGTGAGTATATTCAATGCAGTATAATATGCAAGCACTTACTTTTTTTAGAATCTAATTAAATTACGCATATTACCTGTACTCAGTTAACACTGCATATGTCAAAAACATTGAACTGTGACAGAATAATTAGGAGATGAATTCATTAATTATAATCTGATTGAGTTTTTTAATTGCTTGATAATCTAATTACAAGTTCTCGGTTTTTAGAATCTGATTACATCACACAGATTACTGTACATGTCATTCATTTATATACAGCACTGCATATACGGCAAAAATGTATATATTGGCAGAATAATTTTGAGAGAAATATTCAGTCATTCATTTATATTATTTTTGGCTTAGTCCCTTTATTAGTCAGGGGTCAACTCATCCAGCATGTGTTTTACGCAGTGCATGCCCTTCCAGCTGCAACCCATCACTGGGAAACCCCTATACACTACCATTCAGACACATACTCTACGGACAATTCATCTTATTCAATTTACCTGTACCACTTGTCTTTGGACTTGTGGGGGAAACCGGAGCACCTGGAGAAAACCCACACGAACATGGGGAGAACATGCAAACTGCAACAGAAATGCCAACTGGCTGAGCCGAGGCTCGAACCAGCGATCTTCTAGCTGGAAGGTGACTGTTCTACCCACTGCACCACCATGACACGCAAAATATTCATTCATTAAAATCTTGTTGTGAGCATTTTAAATGTAGCATAATCTCACACTGAGTACGTGATTTTTGAAATCCTATTACATCATGCAGATTTTGTATAATCTGTTGCTACCAGCACTGAAAATACGGTGTGTGATATGCATCAAGTCACTGATGTGTTTCATTATGAACAGAAGTTCTCAGTATGAGATTGTGGGCTTGTGCTACATCAAAGTAGATCAGCATGAGTCCTAATATCAACAGCTGGCAGCTGTTCGCACGGGCAGTTCAGAGGTGAACGGCTTATACATGATCCTCATATGTTTAATGCAAGCCCTCTGCCACGCCAGTGGTCCGTCTTACCACATGATGTCCAGATGCCCCAGCTGAGGTGGAAATATAAACTATAGACCCAGCCTCTGGCCTCTGATCTAAAGCCCAGGCTCGCCCCCACTGCTTTTTTTGTGGCTGCAGTGATACTTCTATTCGTCTCTTCAGGCATATACTTATTGCTCTTTGTCAGCACAGGTGGGAGCAAAGGCATCAGTCATTTTCTAGATGGAGAATGATGAGGCGTTGCATGGGAGAAGGGTTAATTATGATGTCAAGATTAGTATACAGTATGCATGGCAGATGCTGGTGTTTATAGCTCAAAACTATTTTGATTATCTACTATTTGTGTGATAATTTGGTCATTCAGATTTGGTGTCTCTGGTTTTAATTTTTTTAATAAAACTTCACATTTACATATTTCAGTTTTAAAAATACAATATTGATAGTCTTTTTTTTTTCTTTTTTTTTCTTTCTTTTCATAGGACATTAACAAACATTCAGCCGGGCAAATGAGTATTAAACACGTCATGTTTTTTCCTGGGAATAATATTTCTAAAGGAGATGTTGACATGGAGGCGACGCAGTGGCGCAGTAGGTAGTGCTGTTGCCTCATAGCAAGAAGGTCGCTAGTTGAAACCTTGGCTCGCCTTGGCTTAGTTGGCATTTTTGTGTGGAGTTTGCATGTTCTCCCTCCGTTCACCTGGGTTTACTCCAGGTGCTCCGGTTTCCCCCACAGTCCAAAGTGAACAGGTGAATTGGGTAGGCTAAATTGTCTGTAGTGTATGAGTGTGTGTATGAATGAGTGTGTGGATGTTTCCCAGAGATGAATTGCAGCTGGAAGGTCATCCGTTGCGTAAAAATGTGCTGGATAAGTTGGCGGTTCATTCCACTGTGGCGACCCCGGATTAATAAAGGAACTAAGCCAACAAGAAAATGAATGAATGAATGAATGTTGACATGGAATGTCAAAAAAATCCAAACAACACAAACATAAAAATAAAACAAATAATAACAAAAAAAATCTGCAAAAAAGAGGTATGTGTAATAACAATGAAGTGACAGGAGGAGAAAGTACTGAACTACTGAAACATATTAATTCATATAAAAGGCTTGTTTGTGATATAAGCTTAAAGACGCCTCTCATATGGGAAATAAAGTCACATGAATTGCTCAGGTGTTTTACACAGACTTGAACAGAATGTAAGAATGTTGATGGTCCTGTGGGTCTCATCCATCAAATCTGATCTTTATTTAGTATTTTCTATTGGATTCAAGTCAGGTGATTGGCTGGGCAATTCTGCAGCTTGATTTTCTTTCTCTAAAGCCATTTGAGAGTTTCTTTTTCTGTGTTTTGGATCATTGTCTTACTGAAATGTCCACCCTGGTTTCATTTTCATCATTCTAGTAATGTAGACTGAAGCAGCAAATATTAATTTACAATGACAGGGGGCAGAGGGTTGTTGTAGATCTTCTGAGAGATTTAAGCTGTCTGGTCTTTCCCTGCCTTTCTACACCTCCCTTTCTTCATGTGTTCAATGGTTTTTCCCTGCTCCATTTCATTTTATTATGCATAACTTGATTTGTACACTAATTAGAATTATTTTCTTTGCATATATGTATTCTTTGGTTGTTACCAACAAATTTCAAGTTTCTGGCATCTTTAGAAATGTTTTTGGAGAAAAATTGCGACTTTTTTAAAACGTATTTTTCTAGTACATTTTTAAATTAGTTTTATATTTGTTTTATGGTGACAATTGATTCATTTTGTCATTTAAATTAATGAAAAATAATTAAATAATAATAATTAAATTAAATAAATAAAGCTGGATCTTATTGGATCTTTGACTTTGAACTTGGCTGCTGACTTGAAATTATTTCTCTTCTTTTTATGTGTTAAATGAATTAATAACAACATTTATTTAGGCTGTTGAACAAAATGTAAACATACATTATTATTATTATTATTATTATTATTATTATTATTAATAAAAACAACGACAAGGATACTACAAATAAAACTGATCTCCCGTAAAATCCTTCAAAAGTGAACCATGATTAACAGTGTATTTATTTATTCAATAGCTAGATATTTTTGTCATTTAAAATGGTTTACCCATGCTGTACAGTATATTCTGTATATTCGGTTTGTGTTGCCAAACAGTCTATTGTGCCATAAATCAAGGCCTTTTCTCATCCCACAAGCGTTTTTTTTTAACCTTAAGGAAAAATTGAGTACATGAGATAAAAATGGAAGCACCATAACAGATGTGTGGCGAACAATGTCTGTTCTTCAGACAGCAGCAGTATCCTGCTTCATTTAGATAAAGGACTTTCACATTTTCCACTGATGGACATTCAAGCTGCATATTCCAGCATAACAAGCTCCACTATTGCCGAATGCCTTTGAAAGTAATTAATCGCTGGCTGTTTTGTAAACACATTAACAGAAATGATTTAAATCTCCAATTCCAGTCAAATAGCAATGATTTCCATGTGTTTCTACGGTGTCACAGTTCTTTTAACAATAAGAGCTTTGCAGATTTCAATCATTGCTTAACTTTGTATGCAAATAGGCCTAAATATCCCAGAAATGTTCTCCATGGTTTCTCAATTTCCTTTTTAACAGACTTGCGTGTCAACAGCAATCAGTGTGGAGACAGTCAACCCGTTTCGGTCAAACAATTCTGAGGAATGGATAACTTCACGACCTGGTATTTGGCTGTGAGGTGGCATGAGTCCAGTCACCACAGGCCACTCTGCAATCCCCAAAATAGTCAGTCTAAATTATAGGTTCACTTTGGACCCAAAACGTGCAGACTCTGATTTCAGTGGAGGTTAGGAATATGTCTACGAACACTGGTGCTTATTCCAGAAGAACTGACTTTGGAAACTTTCTTTTATGCAATTAAACGAACCCCAGCAATGTTTTTCAACTCAAAGCCACAAGTCTGTATTTTGTTTTATTCAGTCTGCCAGAATAATAAGATATATATGGAGTAGACACAGTACTCTAAGCTATGTTAGTCTGCAAACTCCAGTGCCTCTTTTATGCTCTTTTGGATATTACATTTAATGAGGGGAGTATGAGTAGCTGTTAGTAAATGTAAGGTGAGTTAGCAGTTTGGTCTAACCAATAAAGAAAATAATACATCTTTAACATTGTCTCTTTTTTTTTTGGTCCAAACTATACAAAAATAAATAAACTAAAAAAAAAAAAAAAAAAAAAAACATCTTAATGACATACGCAAAATAACGTACCACACCTCTAAAACACTTTTGGGTGTTTGGTTAAATTCTGTTGTTTTTAAGAGTACATGTTTTTATTTTGGGTTTGTTTAGATGTCTTTGGTACATGTTGAGAACATATTTTAGTCAAATCTCTTTTAACATTTGTAACCGGTCAATTTTTTTTCATCATTCACTGTACTTTTTTGGGGGGGTGTGCTCCAAGGTTGGCAATTTTCACAATTATTCAAATGAATTGCACTAACATAGCATGCATGCCAGAATTCATTTAACTCAAACTAAATCTTTTAGGTGTGAACACACTCTAAAAAGCCAGCAAAGATTCAATAAATCTAAAAAACCTGCATGAAATGAGTTCCAGAATCCTTCCAGCCTTGCGTCACGAAACTGCATAAGGTTTATATACACTGTATATTATGCTAGTTTGCACAATTACAGCTTTTACTGAAGGCTGTCAATACAAACCAGCATGGAATGTCACTGTTGTGTTGTGTTGTTGGGTGCCAATATCAAGTATAGGCTCCAATTAGAAATTTTATTCCATACCGGCTACCAATAAAATGACAGTGGAAGTTAAAATAGATTGCAAACAAGTAGACTGCAAATAAACTATCATTAATGATTCTTGTATTAGCAGTATACACTTCATATAAGCTGAATCAAAGATTATGTTTTGCTATTATAAGGGGGCTTTCACTGTAGATGAACTTTTTACAGTTCCTAGAACTATTAGCAGAATAATCAGCTTTTTCCAGCACAACAGGAGGTCTTTGTTCTAATTGGCCAAATACAATTTAGTGGCATTTACCTTTGTCTGCAGGGTTGTTTTGTTTTTTCAGTCTCAAATATATTTAGCACTGATAAAAAACCCAAACTGCAAATTCATCCAGGAAAATGGCACTGAGAGAAAATATAGTTCTTAGAGAGTATAAGGGTGGTTAGTTCCTATGACGCAGGTGTGAAAAGACATTATGGATTATGGTTGGGTTACATTGCGAAATCAATTTCATGCATTATCACCTAAAAATATGTACTTTCTCATGTAATGCCGACTTTTTTAGCACTTAAATAAATGAAAAATGAAAATTTTGTTACTATTTACTTACTATTGACTTGCTCCATCCAAATTAGATTTTGCTTCCATGCATGAATACAAAAGGGGCGCAGTAAGTAGTGCTGTCGCCATACAGCAAGAAGGTCGCTGGGTCGCTGATTCGAGCCTCAGCTCAGTTGGCGTTTCTGTCTGGAGTTTGCATGTTCTCCCTGCGTTCGCGTGGGTTTCATCCGGGTGCTCCGGTTTCGACCCTGGGTTAATAAAGGGACTAAGCCAACAAGAAAATGAATGAATGAATGAATGAATGAATGAATAAATGAACACAAAGGAAGATATCATGAATAATATTGGAAAAAGATGTAACAATTGATTTCCATGTTTTTTTTTTTCTATTATGGATGTAAATAGTTACAGGTTCCAACATTCTTCAAAATAACTTCAAAAAAACTTAAACAACAAGTAAATAATAACAGATTTCTCATTTTTGCTTTAATTTTGGCTAACATTATTTATATAGCAAGACGTTTGGGTAACACTTCAATTAATAATTTATTAAGCTAGTAGTGTTAGTTAATGGTTTGTTAAAACTGTGAATTGTAACCTAAACTAAAGTGTTACCAAAGTTTGCTAACAGGTTGCTAATGACTATGCACTAAACTCAAAGTAAACTGTTTGTAAACCATCTCCCACTACACATTGCCCTATTGTTACTAAAACATACTAGAGATGTGTTCAGGGGAATTGCTCTTCCTTTAAGATTTTCCACACACAAAAACAATCACAATGGTGGCTTCCAAAGTTCCATACTCCCCTATATTGTACATGAAAACAGTATGTGAGCTAAGTAGTATGAACAGATGACATACTACCAGCGAGATTCTGTGTTGTAGTGTGAGTATTCTGGGTAGTGCATGACCAATTGACGCTACACTATCCCACTATGCCAGACAAGAGAATTCATAAATGAGAGTGAAGTGATGGTTGAGTCATGTGATGACAAATGGCAGATGTAGTATGTCTGAATTCCATTCAGACATCTCACATTCATAGGAAAATATACTTTTCTAATGGTCATTAATGGTAGTAAATTTAAATTCAAATGTAGAACCTACATGAGTAGTAGGTTATTTTGGATGCAACCATTTGGATGCAACCATGCAACCATCCATTGTGTTTACTAACACAATAAAGGATCTACAGACTTTGTTGACTGCCTTTTAGACTTTCGAAATGCAATTGTCATGTAAATGAATGGGCAAATAGCATAAGGCATTAAAAATGGTGCTGTCTGAATACGCTTTAAAGAAACAAGATCTAAGAATAGTATGACTGGGATGTAAACATATAGTTGGAGAGCTCCAAAACAAAATTATGAACCTCTAAACCTAGAATTGCACAAATAAATGTGCACAATGGAAAAGATGTGTCTTTTAAAAACATTTTACAATAAGGTTTAATTAGTTAATATATCTATTTAAATTACGTTATGCAGTTAAATAATTTGTAAGCATTCATTAAATAAAAAATAAAAGACAAAGGGCTGTTAAATTAGTACAAAGATGATGATTGTGGCCGATACACTTCGTATGTGTGTTATTTTGTAACTATAGTTAATTATTATGCTTGTATTATAAATTAGGAAAAGCTAAACTTGGAATTAGAGTCTATATTTGCTTTGGTATTCAGGTTAAATCAATTGTTTGCTGTAGATACTGTATGATCTTAAATACTGTAGATAATGTAATCTGGTCAAGCAGAAGTTTTCTTGCTTCATATGTATAAAGGCGCCCCCTTGATCTATTTACAGATTAACTGGAAGCCAATTAAATAATCTGTCTGACAGTTTCTAGTTGACAGGCTGTAAATGCCAAGTGAACCAGATCAGAGCTGAGCAGACAGTCCAAGGTGAAGCACATTGGCCAAGAGGCACTGAAACCTTGAGTGGTAGACAATCTCTCTGTTCGCCATGCCAAGTTGTGTATGTGTATGATTGAGCTAAAGGGGCTGGAGCTATGCTAGCTATCACAGCTGATTGATTGTCCTCCAAAGCCCATTACCTTGTGTTCTGTTTCGGGCTGCCAAACGTCTCCCCTTTGCTCCCGTTCACACAGGCTAAGGAAAACATTTCAACACATCAGCTGATATTAATTAGTGATCACTTAGCCTACATGTCAACGATAAATTCGTATAATACATTGAACATATTCTACACACATCCAGTTTTTAATATCGCTGATTGTGCTAATAATATGTCATTTTATAACAGCGCTCTGGTATGTTTCATAAAAGTTAAAAAATGCTATAATTTCACATTAACTCATTCACATTAGACTTAAAATATTGCCGATTTGTATTGAGATACTGTTTTTATTGGATTTCAAAAATGAAAAATCCTATTGTTTTTTATCATAACTCCTACTAAAATGGTTTCCAGGTGCACTGATGTTCATTAAATGTGATATAGATTTGATTTATTCAACTGGAGTAGGAGTTTGGAAGATTTTCTAAATGTGCACAATGGAAAAGATGTGTCTTTTGATAACAATTTACAATAAGGATTAATTACTTAATAATATTAGTTATTTACATTAGTTATGCAGTTAAAATAATTTTAAAGCATTCATTAAGCAAATAATAAGTGACTAAGGGCCATTTAATTATAACAAAGGTAATGCACACCTGAGATGGTGATTTGCAGTGTGGCCATTACACCTCAGATGTATATTATTTTATAAAAAAATCTCCGCAGTGTACTAAAGTCTACTGTACTGTAATTAATTATTGTCCTTATATTTTGGTTACCACACCTAAAGATACTGTTCAGATGTTGTAATTCCAGATATTTGTCAGATTTTGTCCTCAGACACATCTCATCCAAAGTTCTCTATTCTCGATTTTGTTCTCTAAATAGTTCTCTATTTTGTGTTTTGTGTTGTTGGGATTTAGTTGTTATGCAGCAACTGATGAAATAACTGAAATCATCTACCTATAGTGCGGTACACTTGCTTGGGACTTTAGATGTGTGGTTCTCTAAAAATCAATGAACAGCTTAGATTGTTTGTAAACCCCATAGTATAAAACCCATAGTATATTCTTAATTAAAAGGTTTTTATGTTTTAATTGCTAATTTGCTGCCAATTTTTGTATTGCCAGTTTTAATGACATCGTCTGTTGATGATGTCAAGTAGCTAATTAATTTAATTTTAATAAAATAGTACTGCAAGAGAATGTGGAAACTTATCCATATCACTATAATTTCCTATGCTTTCTTAACCGCTGTTTTCTCACCAGTCATTTTTGTTGTATTATATTTATTTTGTTACTGAGCAGAACATTTGCTGCACAAATTCATCTAAACCTCATTTTAAGCATTGAAGACATCGTTTGGATGTTGGTTATCATTGTATTGCACTCTGATGTATTCTGAAAAATATTTAATCTCTTGAACACTATGTGCACACATGTGAGCATGAGCAATAGGTGGCTGGATATAGTTCACTTAACGGCTTGTACTACATGTAAATTGTTAATCTCAAAATGTACTAGTATTTATTTTAATCAAAAAGTTTATATGTTCATATTTAATAGAACTGAACAAAAATTAACAGTTTGCTTCAATTTATAAAAAATACTCTGACAAATATATTCGAATATATTCATCAGTGTAAGTTAACACTTCAACTGAAGTTAAAGTCTCGATGAACTGGAATTATTTTTGAATGATGACATTTTCCAACAAAATCGTAACAAAGTCTTTTCATTGATCAAAGTAATTTTATTCGGTGGTCATATTCGGTGGGCTTCTCAGGCTTTATGTCTGAATGGGAAACATGAAATTCCCCAACTGTTTGCTAAGCTTATGATTACATTACATATTTGGAATCACCAATAAAAATAAACAACTACTGTCTCATTAGTTTTTTCTCAAGAAGTTTGTATCAAACAAAATCAGGATTTTTTCAGGTTGCCTGAGCTAGTGTGCATGCACACTCAAAAGAACGAGATCACAACACCAACCTTATTCATGGCCATGCTAATCATTATCATTCTCTGAATAATGCTTTGCCAGATTGGTCTGATCTTCAGAAATAATTCACAACTTGGTGAAGAACTTGGTCCAGAAATGACAGCGGCCGCTTTGTTTACAAGTTTGTGGGAATTCGTTCGCCATATTGTTATATTTTTCCCCATTCAAAACTAAATGAGTGACATGTCTTGTGTATTCTAGAGTCTTTGATTGTAATAAAGAAGGGTGGGTTTTTTGTTTTGTTTAGTTTTCACTCCTTCTCTCATCTTTTACTAGTTGGAGGGGTGTGGCGAAGCAGATTGTGACCAAGCCATCAAACTGACATCATAAGAGAAGGACTGCCATTCCAGAGCAGAGTGAAGTGATCAGATTTTGATTAAAATTACCAAAACAAACAGTTATTTTTTACTTGCTTAATTTTTTAACTTGCACAAAATAATTATTCACTTCAAGACTGACAATGTGTGCTAGAAAAATAAACATTTACTTCAATTATTAGGAAAACACCTTGGAATTCCTCCATATATTTTATGTTTTGTAAAATGGACACCGATTGACCGGACACTACCTCTTGTACAAGCTCTCGTACAACTTTCCTTAATACTGTTTATCTGAACTTTAGTGGAAGGGAAGCAGACTTAAACAATGGCTAGATTTACAGGAAGCAGATAAGCAGCAACTAGGTAATTTAAAGGCAGTTGGAGTTATCATAAACATTGAAGCGGGTTGCCCTTCAGAGTTTCTTCAGCAGATGTGTAAGTGTAGGGTGACCTCACAAAACAAACTTAATGATTTCACTGGAAACGCAAGTAAACCGCAGCTCAGATCAACTCTGGCGATTTCAATATGAGATGTAGAAAGGGAGCACGCAGCAACCCACTCCCATTCCAAAAACATTGTGTGGATTCTGTTATACGTAACATCTGTGTCAATATTATTAGATCCGTCAGCCTTTTTGTGCTTTTAAATTGCTCAAAGCGAATGGCTTTCCATCTGTGAATGGTCTGCCACGAAAACACTCAGGTGGGGGAGTGTGTTTGTGTGTGTGTGCACGCGTGTGTGTGTGCTACTGAACTACACGAAGCGTCCAAGGAAATATTTTAGCCCACACTTTCCTGGAACTTGACTTGAATTGTTGAAGGACAAACAACTAGTAATGCTTTGATTTCAAAGATTAGAACAAATGTTACTGGACAATGTTTTGCAATAAAATACTATTTCAGGCTTTCTGCTTTAGGAAACCTAGTTTACCGTGTTATATAGTGTCTCTTTGTAATCTTTAAGGAATTTACTAAAAGTTACTAGAAGTCAAAACAAAAGTTTTGTGGTCCATTTTTTAAATCAATGAATTGTGTTATCAATTAGAATAAATTTTGCCCAATAATGTTTTAAACTAAAAACTGAAAACCTTTGTTTGTATGACACTTGTATTTTGGGGGCCTGAAAATGCAAGGAATTGAAAACAAGTATCATAAAATATCATTTTGTCTCTGTGATTTTGTTAATACAGTGACATTATGTGCACCCATATAACATGTTCAGGACTACAAAGGTGTGGTGTATATTGTTTATGTATATATATATATATATATATATATATATATATATATATGGCACAATACAGCATTTATTTCTGACTATTTTGAAGACATTGTCAACTACACATGAAACTTTTCATCAAAGTGAATTGAAATATTTACATTTTATTGCATTGTTGTCGTGTAAATGTATTCTTAGAGTAAAACATAATAACTAAGTACACTAATAAATACAGTATTTACTGTACACTACATGACTACTGCATTATTGAACCTATAACCTTTTTAAAATCAAATTCGGAGGTGAATCTGCCAGCTTACATGCTTTTTTTTTATCACATGGGATGGCACTTACTTTATTTGATTGTCACCTCTTTGACCTCACTTGTTTATTGGCTCCTCTTTGGCAGTCTCTTGCTGTATTAAGGCAGTACAAATGCTTATGCAAACTTTTTACATTTCTGTAAACGTTGACAGAACTGCAATATAAACTCACTATGCTTGACTATATGGTTTTAGATGTCTTTTTGTGTTTTTTTTTTTTTCTGATATAAAAATAATAGATAAACAGCGTTTGTTTCATCAGGGGGAGTCAGATGTAATAAATCAAAAGAAACGTACCTTCTATATATTTTAAAGTATTTGAGATAATCTTTATGTGTTTTTATCTATATTTACATTTATTTATCTACTTCTTTTTTTCTTACAATTTATAGTAAAAAAAAAAAGTCTGAATTCTGAGATTGCTATTTGTAATAAATTGATATATTTATATATTTTTTCCACCCTGAATATTCAGATTCAACAAAATAAAAACTCAAAAAAATTTTATTATAAATTAAAACTAAATTCAGAATATTTCTCTCAGCTCTGAATTTGTCACAATTCTCTTGTGATTGGGAGTTAAAATATATTCTTGCAGTTTAAACTAGCAAGAGAAAGTCAGAGCTGTAAGAAATACAGTTATGTTTTTTTTTCATTGTCAACTACAAATTTAAATATATGACCCTGAACCACAAAATCAACCTTATGTTGCACAGATAGCAATAGCAAAAATACATTATATTGGTCAAAATTACAAAAACAAATGTATGCCATAAATCATGATGAAGATATGTGCAACTTCTCAGTTTTTACGTTTTTTTTTTTTTTTTTTTTACCCCAGATTCCAGATTTTCTAATACTTGCATATGAGCCATATATTGTCGTATCATAACAAATTTCTACATCAATTGAAAGCTGATTTCAGATAATGCATTCATCTCAAGTTCCATAAACTGTCCCATATGACTGTTTTTTTGGCCCACATATGAAAAAATGTATTTAAAAATGTGTATTTATGGCAGCACTGTGACACAGGGTAGCACAATTGCCTCACAGCAAGAAGGTCACTGGTTCGAGTCCTGACTGGGTCAGTTGGTGTTTTTGTGTGGAGTTTGCATGTTCTCCCCGTGTTTGCTTGGGTTTCCTCTGGATGCTCTGGTTTGCCCCTCAAGTCCAAAGGCATGCGCTATAGGTGAATTGGGTAAACTAAATTGTCTTTAGTGTAGTATATGTGTGTGAATGAGTGTGTGTGCATGTTTCCCAGTGATGGGTTGCAGCTGGAAGGGCATCTGCTGTGTAAATCCTATGCTGTATAAGTTGGCGGTTCATTCCGCTGTGGCAACCCCAGATTAATAAAGGGACTAAGCCGAAAAAAGAAAATGAATGAATGAATGATTGTGTATTTACTTAATTACGCACACTTTCTCAGTCAATCACATGACAGCAACTCAATGCATTTAGACATGGTCAAGACAATCTGCTGCAGTTTAAACCGAGCATCAGAATGGAGAATGTGATTTAAGTGACTTTGAACATGGCATGGTTGTTGGTTCCAGATAGTCCGGTCTGGTATTTCAGAAACTGCTGATCTACTGGGATTTTCATGCACAACCATCTCTAGGGTTTACAGAGACTAGTCAGAAAAAGAGAAAATATCCAGTGAGTGGCAATTTTGTGGGCGTAAATGCCTTGTTGAGGCCAGAGGTCAGAGGAGAATGGCTAGACTGGTTCAAGCTGATAGAAAGGCAACAGTAACTCAAATAACCACTCGTTACAACTGAGATATGCAGAAGAGCATCTCTGAATGAACAACACAATCAACCTTGAGGCAGATGGGCTACAGCTGCAGAAGACCACACCGGATGCCACTCCTGTCAGCTACGAAAGGGAAACTGAAGCTAAAATTTGCACAGGCTCACCAATATTGGACAATAGAAGATTGGAAACACATTGCCTGGTCTTATGAGTCTCGATTTCTGCTGCAACTTTCGGATGGTAGGGCCAGAATTTGGCGTCAACAACATGAAAGCATGGATCCATTCTGCCTTGTATCAACAAGGCTGGTGTGGGTAAAATGTCTTGGCACACTTCCATTAGTACCATTTGAGCATTGTGAAAAGCCACAGCCTACCTGAGTATTGTTGCTGCCCATGTCCACCCCTTTATGACCACAGTGTACCCATCTTCTGATGATTACTTCCAGCAGGATAACGTACCATGTTATAAAGCGAGGATCATCTCAGATTGGTTTCTTGAACATGACAATGAGTTTACTGTACTCAAATGGCCTCCACAGTCACCAGAACTCAATCCAATAGAGCACCTTTGGGATGTGGTGGAACGGGAGATTCACATCATGGACACGCAGCCAACAAATCTGCAGCAACTATGTGATGCTGTCATGTCAATATGGATGAAAATCTCAGAGGAATATTTTAAATACCTTGTTGAATCTCTGCAACGAAGGATTAAGGCATTTCTGGAGGCAAAAGTGGGTTCAACTCGGTATTAGTAAGGTGTACCTAATAAAGTGGCCGGTGAGTATATCAAACCAAAACCAAGGTTTCTGATTCCTGATTTCTGTTGGCTGGTTTCTGTCAGACTGGCAATCATGGGACAGTCCAAACCACCAAGCAACCTTAAAAGGACTTAATCTGTTTATAGGTGTAATTAGACATTTATGCATATTTTATCGTTAATCAACAGTTAGTCTTCAATGGTCACATGTCCAGCATGAATAGGTCTCAGTCTACGGGTTTTTGTGACAGTGGAATGGGATAGGATAGGGTGGGTGGGGTATGTTACAGTCTCAGTAAAAGTTTACCCACACGTTGGGAGGAACCATTCCCCTCGCCAGCCGAGCCGACCCACACAAGACACATTTGAGCTCAGTTCTCTCCCTCTCCTCTGCACAACCTTTCCCTCAGATATGCTCAGCTCAGAGCGGATTCAACACGCCACATCAGGAACTAAACACGGAGCCCGAAAAGAGCACATCTCAGGTACGTGCACGTTTACTCAAATATATTAACGTGAGGTGGGGAAATGCTCATTGACGAGGCTTTCTCCCGGAGCCAGCAGAATTAAACGCGGTTTCAGCTGCTGACGTTACTAACGCCGACCCGTTCAATAAACGCAGGGAACGGAGCGCCTCATAAGGGATGAACTTGCAAGATAACGGACTCGTCCCGTAGGCTAATGTCCCCGCATCTGTCATAGTATAAATGACCATGGGTGCCCCTGGAACGATTTTGTGGACCGAGATTAATCGCATTGATTGTTATCAGCTTATTTGTTGCTTTTTCCGCTGTGAGAGAAATACTCCAGAAGGCAGACAGCTCGCTGCTTGTGTGTGAATTGTGTGCTTAGGGGTCGGGCGCAGTGCGCAAGATGTGTGTGCTACATTAGCGAGGTAAAGGGTGAAGTGAGCAGATTGTGTAGAGGATGGATGAGCTTTACGTATTTTGCTATTGTAACTTTGATGTCAAGACAAGTTATGAGCTCAGGGATTCACTGGATTCCGTTTCAGAGGTGTTCATTCACAGCTAACAACATTCTTTTAAATGTATGCGCATGATATTTATTTGTTGTCACTTGCGCGCATCATAATAAAAGGTGTGAGGGTGTTGGCCAACCTCTCAATTAGCCTACATAGTTCGTTAAAATATAAACAGACTGTTTAATTGTGTTTTCAAACTTTTCAATAATCATACATTTGTTATAAATTAGCGAAATGTCTTATGGGGGTTTAAAACCTTCAAGTTTCATTGTTTTGTTTTTTAAGTTTCAAATTTGTATTGCATATGGAAAACTTTTAGTAATATATTTAAATGACATTTTAACCTAAAGGTTGGGTTTGTGCATATTTGACCCAAATTTGGGTTGAACAACCCATTTTAATTCTAGGCTATGCATTATTCATTTGGATCAGTTATAAAAATTCTAAGAATAAATTTAAAATATTTTATCATTTACATTTAATAATATATGTACACAAAACAGCTATAAATATATGTAAAATGTTTTTTTATGTCATTAAGACCATGTTTACACCTGGTATTAAGATTTTTGTTCATCCATATACAAGTGGATACAGGTGCTAAATACTGTGGCAACCGGGTTTAGGAAGTTTTGACCAAGCTAATTATTTTTGGCTCATAAAATGTTCTGGGAATGTTAGATTCTTGTTCCCTAAACATTCTCTGTTGGTTGGTCCAGAAGGTTTTTGAAGATTCTGTTTAAGTTGCTACAAAAAGAAACTCCCTTCAACATTCTGGGAGGTGCCATCTTTGGTGCCAAAAAATCTTTTATCAAGAGGGTTCCTAAAACATTCTTATTTAGTTCCCAAAAGTAATTAAATGAGAACTAAACTGCAACCATATACTAACTTTAATAAATAATCTGTGTTTGCAGGGAGGCTTGTCCAATTTGGACCAATTCTAAAAACAAAAGCATTTCATCATAATGTAGTCAAATTTGTACAGCTACTGAAGGCCAGCTACTCTTTGTGTACAACTCAAAATTGTAAACATTACAGGACGTGTTGTTGTAGTTCACTAACCAGACCGGATTATCTAAGATCAAAACTTTCTTTTGAAGTAAAAAACATTTTAAAACATGGTTCTCTATGAGTCCTGATCCAAACACAAACCCACATCATTTAATATAGATTTGTAGATATTTCAAAATATTAAATTGAAAGCCTTTAAAAAATCCGGAAAGTCAAAAGGGACATATTAAAACTCCAGGTGTACACAGGAATATGTGTTTCTCGTCAAGTTGTGATGCGATCAACAAAAACCCACCATAAAACCATGTGTTGACTAGGGGCAAAACAAAAGGTTTAGGTGGCAAAACATGGCATCCCAGAAAACAGTATTAGTCATCCATTGCCTAAATGTGAATGGTGATCAGGCAGCTTCTATTGGTTGTGTCAGCAGTTGTTGTTAAACTGTTCAGACAAACAGCCTCCTGTTGTGTTGACACCGGCTGGTTAGTGAATAACATCAAAGGGCATGTGTCTCACGTGCAGAGGAAGCGACCTGTGTCAGCTTGCGGGATGCGAACAGTGAGGTGCGAGGTCAACAACTCTGAGCCGGATAGTAACTCCACTCAATCGGGAAGCTACTGTACTGTTCAAAAGAAGCTTTTGGTGGTGCTACTTTTGACCTTGACTTGAGTAGATGCCAGCAGAGCAGAGGCGTCTGGTTAGAATGAGCCCTTATTTATTTGAAATGCTTTTGTTTTGAAATAAGTGTATAACAGTTGTATAACAGAACTTTTGATAACCAAGGGCCTGTTTAGAAGCAGTTGGAACGAAACTAATCAAGTAAATCTGTCCTCATGTGGTTTACAGATCTTTGTTTTCAAAAGCAAGGCTGCAGTGATTATGTAAAGCTGTGGACGTTGGAAGCTGTTGTAAAAGGTGAAGAAACAAAACAAATGGTCGCTCACGATGAAATCTAAACAGGTCAAGTTGAGGCCAAAATTATCAAAGGTGTATTATGAACAAAAGATTAGCAAAAGGAATGCATCAATATAAACAATATTGCACATTTAAAAAAAATTCTAATTGGTTGACCACTCACTTTTCTTTTCAGAGAATTGTATCTTCAAAGCCACACTACTTCAGTAGTAACATGAACGTTCAAGCGGTCTGCTTAACTATTCCTTAAGTCTAAAGGAAAGGGAGGGCAAAGGAAGGACAGCATGGGAAGAGAGCTGAATCTCACAGCATCACTTATCTAGTGGTACGTGGAGAAAAGGCTGAAGTCTGTTTCCTGGAAATGTGCTGATACTGCTGGTGTGTGCATTCTGTTGGTCACAGAAAGTGCATTTTTAATGAATGAAGTGATGAGGGCTGTTTTTTACTGAATGAACTGATGGCATTATTTTATCTTAGTTAAAAAAGCTTTGATTTATCCAAAAACTACTTTTCTTTATCCGATGAGAACTAAAAGTTTTAAATTTAGCTAAAGTGGAGGTAAACGTATGTCAGGCTTTTTCTGAAAATATAATTGTGAATACTGAATAGTGAAAGTGAATAGGGTTCAACTTATAGGCCAAAATCCATATTTAGGCAGCTTTACAGTCATTCACAACTTATAAATAAGGTTCTTTTCTAGACAGCTAGAAGAAATAAATAGAAAATGTCCTCCTTGGCCCATTCCTGCAATGCATGTTCACATGTGGCAGTGTCAACCTTGCTTGTTGACATAGACAGGTTGGGAAGGGCACATGTGACAGATCGTAAGTGACATGAGGAATGCGCAAAGACTTACTGTTTTTAATCATTCAGATGTATTAATCATTTCTGTGAAAATCTGCACCCATGTGTTTTTTTTTAATTTATAGTGAAAAAATACAGTTGAAGTCAGAATTATTAGCCCCCCTTTGAGTTTTTTTTTATTATTATTTCAAAAAATGGTGTCTAACAGAGCAAGGACATTTTCACAATATTTCTGATAATATTTTTTCTTTCAGAGAAAGTCTTATTTGTTTATTTTGGCTAGAATAAAAACAGTTTTTAATAAAAAAACATTTTAAGGTCAAAATTATTAACCCCTTTAAGCTATATTTTATTACAATAACTTGCCTAATTAACCTTTCCTGTCTAATTAACTTAATTAATGTAGGTAAGCCTTTAAATGTCACTTTAAGTTGTATAGAATTGTCTTGAAAAATATCTAGTAAAATATTATTTACTGTCATCATTGCAAAGATAAAATAAATGCAATTTTAGAAATGAGTTATTAAAACTATTATGTTCAGAAATGTGTTGAAAAAATCTCTCCATTAAACAGAAATTGGGGTAAAAAATAAACGGGGGGCTAATAATTCTGACTTCAACTGTATATATGCACATATACAAAAATGCATATTCAGAAGTCCCTAGTAATAGATATTAACCAAAAGAGTTTAATTCAGTCTCATTCAGAAAATAGAGAATGTTCTCTCTTTACAATAGGACTGGGCAAATCATTACAAGGGTTCTTGTACAGTGTAATCCTATTTATCTCATAGTAAATGTTTGGCCATTGCTCTTTCAAAGAATAAATAGCATTAAAATAAGTTTATTTTCAGTAATTGCCTACAGGATACTGAAAGACAAAAGAGAAAAAGAATAAGATACAGCATTGAAGTCCAAATAATGGTGTTTTATTAGAAAATATATCTTGAAAACAAAGTAAAAAATATTATGACAAAGCATTAATTCTTTAGAACTTTCCCAAAAAACAATATGACTTAAAAACGACATGACTTAACTACAACAGTTTGAGTTTGTGACTATCCGTTGTTTGTGATGCAGCAAGTCCAGAGACTGTTGTGTACATTGTGATTCACGACGTCACGACTTAACAAGCGGATAGATAGACATTAGACTTCATTATGATATGAAAAGAAAAACTTTCCAAGAGAAGTTCCTTATATATTTCATAGTTACGAAAGATGTTGGACTAACAATTTAACTGCTTTAAGATCAGACGTTTTTTGGTTGTGCTAAACATTTAACAAGCAAAGTGCAACCATCTGCAGATGAAACAGTGCAATGAAATAGCGGCCTAATGGTAATTAAAAAAGATGCAGGGTAACGGATTGCTATATAGCTCTTGCGTATGATGAAGTCATACATTAAAGGCCTTAAACTCATATGGAAAACAGATGGAACTCTGAACTTTCCTATATGCTCCTGTATGGATTCCACTGGTCAAATGCATTAGCTTGGGATGATTAAGCTCAAGGGAGGAATAGAAAACGATAAGGATCACTGGTCAGCTTTTTTTCTCTCTCTGATTATAACAGCAACCTTCTTCACTGTTCAAGGTTTTGAAGGGCATGAGCAGAAATAGCACTACATTAGGTGTTATATGCAGTTTTATGTGCTGTTACCTGGCCATGTATTTGTTTATACTATATTGTAGGCTTTTATTTTACCATTGTAGATTTATTAAGAGTCTATAATCAGCACGTTTGCCTGTCTGAGTTTTTTTTTTAACACAGTGGTGTTTGCTGAAAAGTCTCTAAGCTTCTTCCCCTTCATTTGAGATCATATTCTTTGGCAGGATAAGAGTGTAATTAGCAGAATGCTTATGTATGCCAGTCCTTTGATCAGAGTGTTTTAACTGATAAACCTTGTCACCGTCGTCTCTCTGTAAGTCAAGTCTCCTCACTCTAATTATGAACAGACATTCAGGTTAGTTCATTAGCAACCCTGTTGAGAACAAGTCATACTCTTCAATGTTATGTCAATGTTAAAGGGGTAGTTCACCCAAAAATCAAATATTGCTGTTAACGTACTCCGCCTCAGGCAATCCAAGATGTAGTAAGTGAATTTTGTCTTTATTAGAACATTCAAGAAGAATTTTAGTTGAAACTGAAACCGTGGTCCTTGGTAGTTAAAAAAAAAAACAACTGCTACCAATACTTTGAAAGACAAAAAAGACACATCCATCTTATGAAACATTTAAAATAAACATAGTAATGCAGCAAAATAATGTTCAGTTGGGTTTTACTTCATAAGACCTTATATACACTGACAAAAGTCTTGTCCTCAATCCCAGAAGAACTGCAGGAGACCTATTTTAACCGATATGGACCCAAGCTTCTCAAAGAAATCAGTCAAGTTTGGTGAAGGAAAAATCATGGTTTGGGGTTATATTCAGTATGGGGGTGTGTGAGAAATCTGCAGAGTGGATGGCAACATCAACAGCCTGAGGTATCAAAACATTTGTGCTGCCCTCTACATTAAAAACCACAGCAAGAGGGCAAATTCTTCAGCAGGATAGCGCTCCTTCTCATACTTCAGCCTCTAAATCAAAGTTTCTGAAAGCAAAGAAAGTCAAGGTGCTCCAGGATTGGCCAGCCCAGTCACCAGACTTAAACATTATTGAGCATGTCTGGGGTAAGATGAAGGAGGGGGCATTGAAGATGAATCCAAAGAATCTTGATTAACTCTGGGAGTATAATTAAATAATTATACCTAAATAATTAAAAATCAAGACATGATCATGTTTTATTTAGGTAAAGAAGCGTAATCTAGAGGCCTTTGCCTTTCATTTAAGCCACTTCTGATAGCAAATAATCAACTAGAAATTATTTGTTGCTCCTAAAACTTGGATGCCCAACAAGATTTTTTTCCAACAAGAGTATAAGGTTGTTTACACTAGTGCGTTTTCATTTTAAAACAGTGTTTTAGAATCAAACAGCTCCACGTACAGACTGTGCTTCAGAAAAATGGTCTCTGTTCTCTCTAAACAGCTAAGCACAATAATTAATGCTCACTCGCATGAACATATTTTGTTGCCATTATACGGTGTACTGGTTTTGTAATTGTTCCATGTGAAGGGCTTGACCAATCTGCAAAAGTTCAGAAGACCAAGCAGAGTGAATGTGAAGTGCACGTTGTTTTCAGAAGTTTGCATTTCAGTCCATCATCACTGAAACAGAACACCAGTTTTTGCTAGTTAAAATGTGGCTTTTCTGAAGGCTCTGTTTTAACAGATCCAACATGTCAAAGTAGTGTGAATGCCAGGTGTAACCATAACAAACCTACCTATATTGTTTTAAAACAATGATGCACTTATGTAAATGGCATCTACATGTATTTTCAGGAGTCACAGGTATTCAATTAGTTTCTTGTAGCCATTGACTTGACTTTAAATGTCCCATGAAATTAAAATAAAGTTTTTCAGATGTTAGCATCAGTATTGTTAGTATTTAAGATAGTGTGCTCCAAAACAGTGACGAAATTCGCCTTTAGTAGATATATAACTTAAATAAACATGCAAAGCTTGTAGTTTGTCACTTCTGCCTAAAAGAATTGATCATCATCTCATTTTTTAGTTTCTCATCAAATCATAACCATCATATGCTCTGTAATATCTGACGTTCCCCGCCCCCTTCAAGAGGCTTCTCATTTGCTTTTCACGTAATCTGCTTAATCTCAACCACTTTCACTGGCAGAGCGGTGTTAAAACAAAACTTTATTGGCTGTTTTAAAAATGGGGGAGGGGCTACACTATGTCCCTCCTTCTCTGCATGTTTCAGTTGAGATTCAATTCAGTTCAAGTTTATTTATATAGCGCTTTTACAATGTAGATTATGTCAAAGCAGCTTATCACAGAAGTTCTAGTAAATAGATTACATCAAACATCAAATAAGAATGCATATTTCAAAGCACTTTATGGGACCTTTAAAGTTTTCTAACTCACTGTAAATATCACAGTTTCAGCTAAAACATTATTTTAACCTTCCATTGAACGAAAAAAATCTACCTAAGATGACATGAGGGTGAGAATTTTTATTATTGTTCTTGTTTTTGGATTTTACTTTTAATAACACATTAGTAGACATCTTTAGTCAAATCTCTGGACCTACTATTTAACCTAGCATAGTGTTTTTCCGCTCATGTAAGTTGTTATATTGTATTTTTGTTGGATGTTGGATCATATTCCTCAAGGCCTTTGTGCTTCTTGTCATAAAAAGAAGACTGGCGTACAAATGTCTTAAATGACATTGAAAAATATCGCCCATTAGTGACAGACACAGGCATATACTTTAATAGATATATTAAATTCAGATTCATTTTTTATTGACCATTTGAGTCCTGACTATTCAGTTCAGTTTAAATGACCACATTACAAGCACAAGACACAGAGCAGCATTTGACCTTGAAAGTACTTGCGAGCACTGATACACAGACCCCATTTTAAGCCAGCATATTTCAGGATTCAGGATTAAATCTGCACCTTTTGCTTTTAAATGAGCAAATAAACCTACCCAACTTGGCTTGGGAATCTAATTCCTGTAGGAAACTGTTTTAAATCTTAAGGGAAGAAATATATAGTGTTGACATACAGATCTGGATCCTGCACTCTTTTGGTAAATTGTAAAAGTGGTATTTTTTTAAGCTTGTGGAACTGAATTGTACTGTATTTGGCATTGTGGTTGGTTCTAGTCTGGGAAAAAACATTTCTGCTTTGATGATCCTCTGTTCGTTCTGCCAATTGAGTTACCAGACTTTAAATACATTTCTTTAGTGCTGCCAGTGACACCATACTTGTAGGCTATTGTTTGAAAACCCACTTTTCAAAGACAGCAAAACGGTCATCACCATGGCCACAGCACAAGCAAAACAAGGGCTGGTTTATGTTTTTTTTTTTTCCTCGAAAGATGCAGCTTCGGGGTGTCATTTGTAAAAAGAGAGGCATGAATAATTTGATGGCAACAACTATGACATCATACACTTCAACATCTGAACCCAGAGCACTAAGAAATGCAAATCCCCAATTGAGGCTTTATTTAAAGTATGGCTTAATTTAAAGCTTGTGGATAATGTCTATGCGGGGCAGCACAGTGGCACAGTGTTTAGCATTGTTGTCTCAAAGCAAGAAGGTTGCTGGTTTGAGCCCCGGCTAGGCCAGTTGGCATTTCTGTGTTGAGTTTGCATGTTCTCACCATTTTGGCGTTGGTTTCCTCTGGGTGCTCCGGTTTCCCCCACAGTCCAAAGACATGCGCTATAGGTGAATTGACTGAACAAATGTGTATGAAGTGTATGTGTTAATGTGACAGTAAATGGGTCTTTCCCAGTACTGGGTTGCAGCTAGAAGGGCATCCGCTGCATAAAAACATGCACTGAAAAAAATGCAGGGTTCCACAAAATTCATTCATGTTGTCCCAACACAAATTGATTAGGTTAACTTAACACTTTTAACAAATTTTTTTTGATTGAACATAAAAAATTGTCTCAATGAAATCTCAAGAATTGTGTTGTTTCAGCTCATTTTAAAAAACTAGTTTGAACGAGCAAAAAAATATATATTTTTTTAAGTTTATGCCAGAATAATTGGTTAATAGGTTCATTTTGCTGTGACAACCCCTGATAAATAGGGGACTAAATATGAATAAATAAATGTCTATGCCTCTTAATATCTGTATTATAGTCTTATATGCCAAACTGAATATGTTTTTCCATGTTGTTAGACGGGCAGTGTGAATTTTGGGGTTGGTACGATTTTTTGTTTTAGGCTATTTTGACATGATGAAAAACAAATTATTTCAAATTATTTTCAAATAAAATGTTGTCAAGATTAACCCAATATATGAAAATGTATACAAGAATGCTGTATTTCACATTATGTGACAAAATTACTTTACGCCAAGAGAACAACATTATGATTTTAACTAAACTTGCACACTGAAACTATTATTTAAAAGTTTGCACTTTCAACCCCCTCAAAAGGTGATGTTATGTACGTAACATGAATGAAGTAAAAAGCTTTCTGTTATTAGGTGTCAGTTTTCTGTCTTCAGTGCATTAATTAATGATGTAATTATTTAGTAATTACATCATTAAAATTGTATTTAGATTACTTTTCTAATTACTATGTCTGAAAAGTAATTCAATTACTCAGTAAACTTAATCAACTGCTTATTGTACTACAGGAGTAAGAATGACTACATTTCATACAGGACTAACAGCACTATCTGTGCATTATGATAATCCTTTTATTTACTTTCCTTGGCAAGGCGGTGATGTAATGATAGTGTATTGATGACATTTATTTTTAGCTGCGTAAGACAAATAAAAATGGTGTTTTCGAATAAAGATAAGGTTTGATCAAAGATTTACGAGAACTGAAAGGGTACAGTGCTTGTGAACTTCCAACTACACAAAAGATGGATTGAATTACTTGTTGGCAAAAATTGATCACACTGGTTCAGTTTGTCGGGTGTGGTTGACCACGCATTGACCGTACGTTTGAAAATATCACCACTGTCAAAGACATTATTCTGAGCCAAGAAGACACACCCATCGCACTGTCCAACAGATTGCGCGGGAGTCTGGCAATTATTGACTCTAAAATGTAAACATTGCTTTATTTCTGTGCATGCTAATTTAGTTGGCAAGTGATAAATTTAAAGCATTCTGTCAATATTTGGGTTATCGTTGTTTAAAAAAGTAATGCAGTGATTTAAATCAGGTGAGGTAGAAATGTATACATATCATATCATTTCATCTATTTGCCATCTAATTACAAAATATTGAGTTGGGGTATTTTGATAAAATTTAGCTTGAATTTGTTTGAGATACAGTGCCGACACAGTCTCTCAGAAATTATAAGTATTTAAAATAGGCACTATCATTATAAATAAATTGCACTGTTGCAATCTAAACAACTACATTCTCACCTGAAAATGCCTCAAAATACATTATGTTGTCCAACAGCTGCAATATTTGTTAAACTGTAGAGTGTCCTCTGGGTGAAGGGTGAAGAGACTGGATAAATTTAATTATATTTTAATGTGTAAGCCGCTTGTACTTTCTATCTATTTAATGCACTTTTGCTGAATAAAAGTATAATTCTATTAAGATGTATTTATCCATTAATGTATCTCCAGCATTGTGCTAAATAAGTAAAGCATCTATTCAATTCTTAACTAGTAGGAACTAAGGATGGCTGACGTGAAACTGACGTTTCGACACAGTGTCGAGACCCCGAAGCGCAAGTGTTTCGAAACACTGCACCGAAGCATGATCCGAAACACCCAGGTCACGTGACTAAAGCGATTCAAAGCATTGATCATTTCAGAGGCGTTTCAAGACCCGGAGAATCTGCATTTGTCTGGCATGATCAATATTGTGTCTTGTATGGCTTAGTGGACCGTGAGTGTGTACAACAGTACTGTGTTACAAATTTGTTTTGGGTTCGAATCCCGACTAGTCCAAATACTACAAAATCATGATTTTATATATTTTAATCATGTTACTGTTTTATGGTGTAGTCTAGATAGGATACAGCTACGGATATGCCATCAATTTAGCATAATTTTTGTAACACTGTAAAACAATAATTCATATTTTTACAGTACTGTGATGGGTTTAGGTTTTGGATAGACGTTAATAAAATACAATGGGAAATTTAATTAATAATATAAATAATTATTGTTAACTTCTGGCCACAACTGTATCTGATCTAGCAACAACCCTGTTTTATGAACAAAACAATACAAATTTATTTACAAGGTGTTTATTCGTATGTCAGAGCAATGTTGAAACAAAACGATACAATAACAAAGCATTACCAACTGGTATTAAAGCATTTCAAAATAATTGTTTCAGTTTGGATTCGAACCCATCATTCCCGCATATTGGTCATGAACTCTAACCGCTCGTCTAAACAACTTGCAGATTTAAGGCTACAAAGTGGGGTTTCATACCCTAATTTGCTCAACTGTTCTTTGCTGAAGCTGTTTCAGTGAAATACAAATAAAATGACCACTAGGTGTCGCCGTAGAGTGGTGTTTCGAAACGTTTCGAAGCTTCGACACATTTGCTTCGATAGTTTCAGTGTTTTACTAAGCCTCGCTTTGCCCACCACTAGTAGGAACCAGCAGATTTTCCTCTGTTGATGTTTTTTTTTGAAGAAGAAGAAGAAGAAAACCAATTCATACAGTAGTTGTTCACTTGTCAAACTGTAGGTAGCCTGTCAACAAACTGCACATTGATAAAGGTGTATATCAAACAACTGTCTGAACACAATCTTATATATTGGTTTGATCTGTACCAGAGATCTGAAATGACCGAAATACATCTCACAGCCTGCAACAGGCCCTAAGAAGGATAAATGAACAAGTCAACCCGGGAATGGAGACAAACTGTGTAGATGTTTGCCAGCACATTATACTTGTTTAGAGCCAAACAAAGTCCAATTCTTTTAAGGGCCAGTGAGTTCAACGTGACAGAATGGAGATATTACAATCCTAAAACCCAGTTTGGAGAAGTGTCTCCATCTGTTTTGACTCTTTCCTCTCAGTATCAATGTCTGTCTGACAGACTTTTGCAACTCCTCCGCCCCTGTCCCTTGAAACATGGAAATCCTCAGGAAACAGAGGTCAACACTGATGATGTCACAGTGTTTACAATGAAGAACTTGTTGTTCAAGTGTGAACACGTGCCTGTTAAGGGACAGCGTAGGAGTTTTTAGTGGAACAATGCTGGGGTGAGGCTCTGGAAGAACTTTTTTATAGGACAGGGTTGATGTTGCTTTGGTTATTATTAAACCTTTGTATATTCACGGACATTCAGGATCCCTGTTTACATTCGACTCAGTGGATGAGATGATGCCGTGTCATGGTACAGTGGCTGTGCTTTCAGGCATAATACTGGTTCGGCCATTACGTGCATGTTTATAGCAGTTATTAGACAATCTGCGAGGAGACATTAGTTTATTGAGGTTGTTCATTATGAGCTTCATCATAGTTTGTTCGGTCACTCCAGAGACTCTATCAGGATGTAATCTAAATCAGCCTTATTTATTCTCTGATGCACATTCCTGGTTTATTGAGGATGATTCATTTGTTCAGATTATTGCAGAGAAAACAAAATGTTGACCTTTCTATCATATATCCATATATAACAACTTGCTTGTCTATCTTTTTTAGTTGAGATGCTAGTCTGTCTTAAACGGTGCTAAAAATGTTTTGAGACACATCTATCATTCTGTCACGATCATCAGCAATCTAGCCAATGCAGATCACTGGAGAACTACACATCTGCCACCACATGAACTACAACTACCAAGATGCTTTGCACCAAGCAGCACCTGCTTCAGCTGTAAACAATCTGGACTGATACACACACAGGTGAAGATCATTGTGACTGATTACTCTGATTATAAAACCCTCTCTCTCTATCTATATCTATCTCTCTCTCTCCCCCTCATTGCGAAGTCTTGTGTATCTGTGAAGTGTGCAATTCTGAGTGTTCTTGTTAGCCCTGCCCTGTTCATGTTGTGATCCTTTGAGTGATTTACTGTATATGATTGTTAGTCTGTAACACCACGAAGCGTTTCTTAGTGGTGGGCAAAACGAGGCTTCTTGAAACACTGAAACAGTAGAAGCAAATGTGTCAAAGCTTTGAAGCATTTCGAAATCCATCTCTACATACATTTTTACAGTATATATTGCTCTGGAACAGCTTCAGCAAAGAAACTGTTACGCAAATTAAGGTATTAAACCTCATGTTGTAGAGTTGAGGTTTCGAGTGATTTAGTGAAGCGGTGAGAGTTCCTGACGAGCATGCAGAGGTAATAGGTTCGAATCCAGGGAGTTGCAGCTGTAGATGTTAGTTTTTAAATGCTCTGTTCCTCTAAGTGTTTTGTTTTAACATTGGTCTGACATCCAAATGAAAACTTTGGGAATAAATATGTCTTGTTTTGATCATAAAATGAGGTTGTCAGTCAAACGTAGATTTGCCAGGTTTCAAAACTCTTATGAAATAACCGATGCTTTGAATCGCTTTAGTCATGTGACCTGGGCTGTTTCTCCGGTCTTGCCAGGTCACCTCAGAAGAATGAACTCGGGAGACCGCAAGAACAGAACGTGTGGTGAGAAATGAGATGCTGCATTCTTCCTGCTGGCCACATGACCTTCCCGCAATGTGAAAATAATTTAAACATTACAGCAATCATACAAGAATTAATCGTTTTTTCCATTTTTAATATATATAACATGCACAAAATACTTACAAATATACTTTGCACAATATAAATAAAACATTTTTTAATACCAATTTCAGTATATAAACACCCTTAATGTGGGTATGCCTTTATTAATCTTTTCAAGTTTACTTTTACCGTCTCATTCAGAGAAACTCCTGAGAAAAATAAGTTATATCTCTGAACTTTAATATAAAATCTTTATAAAATACTGCGCTTCCCACCTTCTTTATTCAGCTATTATGACTTCTGAGACTTCAAGAGCAAGTTTGTTGCTCAAGTCTGCATTGATGCATCCTCGATATCAAGAACACATCCGGGAACTTTCACGCTTCCTCTGTTCTTGCGGTCTTGAGTTTTGGAACTAAACTTTGCCGGTTGATGATAACGTTACAAGAGAACACGAGGAAACAAGATGGATGAGGAACGCATATTGAGAAACAGCCCTGGTGTTTCAAAACACTTTAGTCACATGACTTGGGTGTTTTGAATCACCTTAGTTTCGGATCATGCGGAATCTCGACATTGTGTCGAAACGCCAGTTTCAAGTCAGCCATTCCTAGCGTTTCTTTGTTTTTCCGTGTTTGATCCTTGTTTTGTTTTATCGTTTATGTTGATTCTTTGCCACCTGTATTAACCTCTTCGTCTTTGACTACGCTTCGGGAGTACACCTGTTATACTGCCTGTACCTGCTTGACCATACCTGTTACACATGCTCACCAAGGCTGCATTTATTTAATGTATAGTAAAACAGTATTTTGGAAGATATTTTTGTTATTTAAAAAAAAAAAAAGAATATATAATAAAAATAATAATGGGTAAACAAAAAGCTTTAGTTATAATTCAGCCCAATAATAATTAAGCATATTAAATGGCACTGAAATCTGGTCAGCTTTGTCCTTCACAAGATTAAAGTACATTTTACAATATTAAATTGTTCTTTTAAATTGTAACAACATATTTCACAATGGGCAGCGCGATGGCGCCTCGGTGGTTATAATTGTCACCTCACAGCAGGAAGGTCACTGGTTAGAGCCTCGGCTGGGTCATTTGGCATTTCTCTGTAGAGTTTGCATATTTCCTGCATTTGGTAAGCTACTGTAAATTGTCCATAGTGTATGTGTGTGAATGAGAGGGTATGGGTGTTTCCCATTGATGATTTGCTGGATAAGTTGAGGGTTCATTCCGCTGTGGTGACCCCTGATTAATAAAGGGACTGAATAAATGAATGAATATTTCACAATGTGAATGTTTTAAAGTTTTTTTTTTCTTGCCCAAAATATAGCCTTGGTGAGCTTAATATTCTCAATAAAACACATCATTAGTAGATGATGACACTTATAAAAACACTCATACCTTCTGTGTCTTCGTTTCATTGTCTAGTCAATTCATTGTCACATAACTTTAATCTTAATAACACTTTTTGCAAGCTAACTTGTATCAAAGTTAATTGAGTGTTTTTGTCTGAGGGTAAATGCTCTTTGTTTTATTAGGCTTTTACTTTTGGTCTTATTTTCTTTCACAAACATACCACAAATCTGACTAAGTCTAAGAATAAAGAGTTGACACCAAACTGTCATGGCGGCGGCTCTGGGCTCCGCGGGCCTGCTGGTAAAGGGGGATGGGGAGGGGGCAAGGCGGGCCAGATCTAAAAATGTGTGATTCATTTATGAGGGAAGGCAGCGCTGGCTCCACGGGCAAACCTTACAGTCTACAGAGGAAAAGAGTTCAGTCTCCTCTGAGGTTAGAGACACACACGTCCTTTGTGGGATTTATCTTAAACGTTTAGCTTCAAACGGGGGTTTTACAGGAAGCAAATGGTACATAGAGGTGGTCTTGAGTGTTTATTGATAAAAAAAAATCAAAGGTTTTCGATATCTGAGTGGAATCAAATGATTCACTGTTATTGTGGCGTTTTGGCTCAGATGCGCCTCATGACATCACTGGTCTGCCTGAGCTTTTGTTCATTTTTAGCTTGAGACATGTGTTAGCCATAAAAGCAGGTCATTAATAAAAAAAGCAAAGTAGTCTAGATCACGTATCTGCAATTTTATGATTTTACTCATGCTCTAAGAGGCAGTTTGTCATTGGTAAAATTTCAGCTGCGCTCTGAAGCAGCCAGACATTTCTGTGCCATTTAAAGTCTCGGAGGACCTGGCTTGAATTGTTTCCACTTTGTGCCCAAGTTTTAGCTTTTCAGTGTTATTGTGTTGCTATGGGATGAAGACATAATGTGGGGCCTAAGAGGGTATTTTAAAGTTTGTTTTTTTAAATGTTGTGTTTTTTTAAAATAATTTGTATAAAATGTGCCATAGAACTGAATTTGAGTTTTGCAAAAAATAAAATTGTGTGCTACTCTGTCCTGTATTTTGCTTCATTGCCTTGAATTTTGGTTCATGTAAAGTGATTTCAACCCAGGCTCATTAAAAAAAGTGTGCCTTAGCTTACATTTTTTCATTCATTCATTTTTCTTCAGCTTAGTTTCTTATTTATGAGGGGTCACCACAGCAGAATGAACCGCCAACTATTCTAGCATATTTTTTACGCAGCGGATGCCCTTCCAGCCACAACCCAGTACACAGGAAGCTTACATTTTAACAAAATGTAAATTATATTGGTCAGGGTATGTTTCGTTGCACTTTTCAGATGACAAATCCACTAGAAGGCACTGTCTACATTTTTGCGACTCTGAAATGCTTTCTTAGGCATGTGTTTCCCAACCATGTTCCTGAAAGCACACCAACAGTACACATTTTCAACCTAATCAAACAAACCTGAATCAACTTATCAGAACACAAGAAAAGACTCCAAAACCTGAAGTAAATGGGTCGGATAAGGGAGACCAAAGCATGTACTCTTGATGTGCCTCCAGCAAACATGGTTGGGAATGATTTAGGGTATGTTTTGTTATACGTGTGTAAGTACATTTGATCTGACCTAAACACTAAACATCCTAAACCCAACCAATAGTGTTTTCAAAATCAAATGTAAGAGAAAGTCTATCGCAGCCACATAGTTTTACCTCGATTTTGCAGTGCTTTCATCTTTTTTGTGGAACCATTCTTCAGTGGACTCAAACCCGAGTGCTCTGTTTGACTAGTACAAAACCATACAAAGTAAGCTACTGATCAAAGTGACCATGCTGGAAAAGTTGTTCATATGGAGATAGACAGGTGAGGCAAATGTATTTGATTAAATATAATAGAAACCATTAAGTTGTTAAGTGGTATTTATTTGATGTTGGGCAAATTACTGCACAAAAAAATCCTTTAATCCATTAATAATATGCCCCTGTAAATAGCATTAGTGTGAAAAGGAACAAAAGCTGTTGGCATCAATTTGCCTCGTAGTGTTCATTTGACCAAGAAACTGCCTTCAAACGTAAGCTGAAGTATATTTTTGTGGTTTCACAAAAATGTAGGATGAAGCACATTTTTTCCAATGAGCCTGTGTTGTGTTGGATGGTTATATCCCAGACGGTTTCACAGGAATTGACTGATTCTGAATTTTTCATATAACCAATTATCATTTTTGAGTTTTGGAAGTATTTTGCGATGAATGGGAGTTGTTGCACAATTTCAGTTTGCACAATTTAAAGGATAACAGAAATGCAGTTATCGTTTCACTGTATAAAAAGAAAAGAATGAGACCAAACAACAACAAACCACTGAAAACTACAGATGCTCACATTGACGATTGTCATTTGAGAGTGATTTAAATGAACATAAGCTTTTTTTTAAAACAAGTGCAAAGACTTTTTAACTCATAAACAGAAAAAGCCAATGGACAAGGATGATTCTTTCATTCAGTCAAACACCCAGCGAAGTGTGCTCCATTTGAAAGTGTGCATGAACACAGACGCTCGACACATGCACACTGTCAAAAGGAGAATACTTAGCTTGAAAGGCTGTGTGTTCGACTGTGAGCGGTTGCTAATGTATGCATATAAAAATAAAGTATTCTTTGGGCTTGACGGTTTGCTGGAGGGGAAAGAATCAATGTCTTGCTCTCAATTCAGTGTGTATTAACTGCACAAGTTTGCCTGAAACCCGATGATCATATTATCTAGTCTGATTAGACAATAACCCATAGGGCATATTCAGTGCTTTAGTGGAAGAGCAAATGATTTCACATGATCAATGTTGCAAGTGTTATGAAAATGAAATTATTTGACTAATGAGCAAGATAATAGTAAATAGCGCATCATGTATATTATATCATATGGAGATCAAATATGTATGTGCGTGTGTTTAGCAGGTGATTTTCCAAATGTCTCTGAAAGATGTGACTGGTGGTAATGGATGGCATTGATAAAAGTTGTATTAAGAGTTTTCCCTGTGGCAGTGGAGATGGAAACTATACCTCCCTCATTTTTTATTTGCATTGAATTTGCCTGTGTGTGTGTGCTGTGTGTATCTGCAAGAGGAGACATAAAGTTAAAGGGAAAAAAAAGGAAAGAAAGTTAGCATCGTTTTTGGGGCCTCTTTTGACCTCTGTGTGCTAGAAGATGCTGTGAGAGGCAGTGGTCTCTAAGGGCCTTTAATGGTGAATGTGGATCAGTCTGGAGTATCTGGGTTGGAAAGTGTGAAAATGTGAAAGTCATACCTCTGCTAACTGCATCCTTCTACTTCTGACAAACATCATTTAGATCAAAACAGACCTTTTCTTATGGAAAAAGTAGGATATAATGGGATGAAAATGTCTAATTGCTTTCCTATGTTCAGTGCCATTAGTTTAATTTCAGATCCTTGAAAGTTTTTTTAATGTTTACTGCAAGCCCTCATCTAATTTACCTATTTTCACATTTAAAACTCAATCATCTAGCTCTGTTGAATTTGAAAATTAAATTAATATTGTAGTTCTGGCATTCTGTGCAAGATAGAGCGAGATTCAGCATGACCTAATCTTTTACACACACCCTAATATTTAATCAATTTAATACAGAAATGCTTTGTATGTTTAGCTTTAAGTAGATTATGAAATTGGTCAGCATTCAAAACATTTAGGTAATGTGGAAGTCTAAGCTTCCATTTGGACTTCACCCTCTGCAGATCAAGGAAATAACTGTAATACTTATAATGGTGGGAAGATTGCTGGCAATTTTGTTTTCTCCTTCTGAGTGTGTCAGGGCAGGTTAGGTAATCTCTTTTTCCTTAGTCTTTCTCAGACTTAGTTCCACTTGTGACTTTTCCAAGGTTTTGTTTTGGTTGAATGTTGTTTGCACCTGTAGGTCTTCTGCGGTTTAATCTGTTGCATGTTCACATAAAGCTGAAATTAGGTTTCATTACCTTGTGAAATAACCTCATTTACAGTAAGTAGCTTTAGATGTAGCTGATATTTTCTGTTCTACTTAAACTCACACTAGCATTTTGTTTTTATTCATTAAACCTTGTTAGTTCATTTATTCATTTTCTTTTGGGCTTAGTCCCTTTAATCAGGGGTCGGCACAGTGGAATGAACCGCCAACTTATCCAGCATATGTTTTACACAGCAGATGCCTCTCCAGCTGCAACCCAACACTGGGAAACACCAAACCTTGTTAATCTTAATAGTAATTTTTTCTCTTTATTATTTGTTTGTTTCTTTTTTTCCTTTGGCTTAAATCTTGCCAAAAGGTATACAGTGCTCAGCATATATACGTACACCCCTCACAGATCTATCTTTTAAACTGATATTTTTAATAGGAAGCTATACAAGATTATATTTGTGCATATGCATAAGATTAGTCAGTACTGAAGCCAAATCTGGAGCTTATTTAATAAAATAACTTATGATAACGACAAAAAAACAGACAGTACAGACAATTTATGTTATAGAAAAATATTAAATACAAATTTAAAAAGAGGAAAAATCAAGAGAAGCAAAAAATTGTAAAAATTTTTTGAAATTTTGTTGGCTGTAATTTGTTTCGCAATATTTTGCTTGAATTTTGTTTTAACACACCAAAATACTTTGCCTATATTTACTGAGAAATGGATAAAAACATTAATTTTCAAAATGGCGTGCACTCAGTTATGCTGAGCACTGTATATATTCTGGGATTGTCATGTCCCACCTTAATTTTAAAAAATGACACTAGGGAATTTAGGGACATTTATGTCAAATTCCTACAGATTCAAATTTCCGAACAAACTGCTTTGGAGCCAAACTGTAAGTCAGTAAGATTACTAATTAGCACGGTGGCACAGTGGATAGCACAATCACCTCACAGCAAGAAGGTTGCTGGTTTGAGTTTGCATGTTCTCCCCGGGTTTTCTACAGGTGCTCTGGTTTCCCCAACAGTCCAAAAATATGTGCTATAGGTGAACTGTAAAAAGGCTGATTTCTATTTCTGCATCAAGTGCACGCATATGTTAAGGCGCAGCCTACGTGTGGTCGCTTAACCCTCGTTGGCTGTTGAAAAAAATTTAACTACACGTCGCAACGATGCGTTGTGCAAGCTCTGTGATTAGTCAGCTTGGTAGCGCTGATGAGTGTGGGTGGAGGTGTGAGTCACATGGGCCCAATGCAGCAAGTGTTTACAAGTGTTAAGTCCTGTAAAGGAGCTCCTATTGGAGACTGTTGTTTTGTGTTTACCTTATGATTAAAGTTGTTGCACGTCCGCTGATTCCAGCCTCGAAATGAGCGAGTTTGAGCCACTTGTATATTAAAGTAGCGTTCAGAAAAAACAAAACACCAGCAAAGAAACTTGGAGGAACATAAACACATACTGCCAGCTAATGTTTCTAAAGTGTTATTGCAGAGCAACACACACAGCGCACAGAAGTATAAATGCACGGATACATGTGTCATGTGGATTACCATGGGTCACGCCGATCACTTTACGCAGAAGTATAAACCAGGCTTAAGCTTTAGTGTATGTGTGAGTGTATGGGTGTTTTCCAGTGTTGGGTGAAGGGCATCCGCTGCATAAAACATTTGCTGGATAAGTTGTCGGTTCATTCCACTGGGGCAACCCCTGATTGATAAAGGGACTAAGCTGAAAAGAAAAAGATTAAAGATTACTAATTGCCATCTTTTAAAAATTGTTAACTGTCACAAATGGCCTCTTTTAAAAGTCAGGACTGTGTTTAACATTCCACACCTAGGTAATATGAAGTTTCCAAGCGTGTTGTAGTCAGTCATCTGGAGAGATTTTCCTCTCTGGATAAAGAACAGAGAAAAGAGGAGAAGAAAGGGGCAGATGGGAGAAGAGAAGCCTGGGTCAGTGGATAGACATACCGACAGCAATACGAGTCATTTCTCTCGTGGCAAGATAGAACCTTTTTGTTTTGGCTGTGAGCAGAAATCCTCTTATGAAAAAGACTGTGAGAGAGAATCATTTTAACTTCATCTGTGTGTGTCTCTCTCTCTCCTTTTCTCTCTCCCTCCCCTCTGTCCCGCTTTCTTTCACAGCGATGGCCTCTCCTGTGCAGCTGTTCACGAGCTTGCCTCATCTGGACTAGGACCGGAATTCATCTGACACTCACACGGACACGCACACACACACATCTCTAAAAGAAAAACACACCGCGTAGCCATGTACAGCGTGGAAGACCTTCTCATCTCTCATGGATACAAAGTCCCACAAAGGAACAGCAACAATGTCCCTGTTTCACACTCGTCTTCCCCCCAACCCGCAACCTATGAGAAATGTCTGCCGACACGAAGCGACAGCCGGTGTGAAATCGCTGAGAAGCGGAAAGGACACAGCGGCGTGAATGGCTACGAGGGGGACCATGTTTACAGCGGCGGAGGCATCAGACAAGCTCCTGCCAGGGGATTCCCCGGTGACGCTGAGAACAGGGTCAGGAAGCAGAGGACACAAGATGTGGACAACGGGAATCTAGGAGATGGACGTTTGCCAGAAGACAGCCTGACCACTGACAGCGGGTGAGTTGTGTTGATGAGTTGTTTTTGACCTCTTTGTCGTCTTCCCCACACTCTTGCATCGCTGCTGTCATTCCTTCTTTTTCAACTGTTCCTTTGATCTGAGGTTTAAGCTGTCTTGCATGATGAAGAGTGTTACATAAAGGTAGGAGCTGTCAAGGACTTCCCTTTCACATCAGGAGAGATCCCAGTTTTCCTTTTTTAAATGATCCCTCCTTGTCACCTTTCACTCTTCATTCTTATTTTTGGTTTGCACTTTCTTTCATCCTGTGAAATCCATATCTTTGTACTTCCTATATTTTCATGTACTCTGTTTCCTCAGTCTTACTCATTTCCCTGCACTCTTCCCTACCTCTCTCCCCCTGTAGCTGATGAATTCATTAACTATGTTTAGTAGATTTTGCAGTGCGGTTTTATTTCCTTCTCGTTTCACATGGGACTGTTGTGGAATAGACATCAATGTTGTCGGAAAGCTTGCAGCACCCCCTGCTGAGTGTGCTTAGTTCTGCAGGCAGAGCCAGCAGGAAACTACATGTCCCATGAGCCTTTTGTCAGATCAATATTCCATTCCTTATTACAATCTCTTATATAACACTTTTATTAATAAAACATGATGAATATAAATGTGCGCATCTGCATTCTACCAGCCATATTGTCGCAGGACGGCGTCAAAGATTATTATTATACTTTAAATAAAGATGCTTCACATGTTTTTTTTTCTTTACCAGGTAAGTTATAATTGTCCTGTGTTAGAGTCTCATTGAGAGATAGATAGATAGATAGATAGATAGATAGATAGATAGATAGATAGATAGATAGATAGATAGATAGATAGATAGATAGATAGATAGATAGATAGATAGATAGATAGATAGATAGATAGATAGATAGATAGGCAGGCAGGCAGGCAGGCAGGCAGGCAGACAGACAGACAGACAGATAGATAGATAGATAGATAGAAGCACATTTATTTGGACATTTATTGGCATACTATCAAGCATTAGTGCATTTTTGCACTTTCAAGTAATTGCTTGTCACATGATTTGAGACTCAGCAGTTTAGGGCAGGAGGCAGCTCCACTGCTGTGACTAGATTATCCTTTCATGAGTGCAGGTCAGGATTGTTTAACATGCAGATCATATGCTCTCGGCTGCCAAGATATTGGATGAGAGAACAAACCTTTAGTGCTGACTCAACGGTTTGCACCACACAAACTAGTCAAGTTGCTTCCTTAGAAAAAATGCTTATTTATCATTGTTTGTTTTCACTTTTAAAGCCTCCTTTGAGGTCTTCTGCTTGGTTGACAGCATTGTCAACGTGCACATTTTTCTTTAAGCTGGGTGTAAGTTTGATGTTTGCTTCTTGTTTAGCACTGTGTGTGTAGATTGTTATATGGTTTAGCTTGTTTTGCCAAGTTAACTGGTATATATTTTTTGTTATACTGTATGAAACTGTGCACAATTTGGATTGTGACCACCGGCTTCAAAAAAAACTGACATTTAGAGTCAGTAAGTAATTTTCATTTACTGACCTTTTAATAACTTGAAGTTAATAACATAATTAAAAAGTACATTAATATATTTTTAGTAGCAAGAAGTTTAAAATCCTATACACTGCCGGTTAATGTATGCCTTATCAAATATAAGCATTGACCTATATTTATTAACTTCCATCTATATGTGTTTGATGCAGGTTTTTTGAAGCCCACAGAGGAATACACTCTCAGCCTAGATCTGAGCAGGATGTGTCCTACTGGCGGAGAAGAGGTCAGGACTTTAGTGTGCTTTTGGATTATGCAGACTTCAGGGACCCACGTGGAAGTGGAGGAGGAGGGGTTGCAAACAAACCAGAGGGTATGCAGCGGAGACCCGAATCTGCCTTAAGCACAGAGGAGCATAACCGTGAAAGACAACGGCGGGCTGAGAGCGCACGTGCCAGAGAGAGAGAGATGGCCCTACACCAGTGGAGAATCGCTGCTGAAAGGAAGTACCAAAGTTTGGGAACAGAGGAGTGGCGTCCAATGACCAGCATGAGCCGCCAGCCATCTGAAAACGAGGTGGCACATGATCAACGCAGGCCAAGAACTGCAGAAGGAGCTGTTCCACCTAGAACCAAAAACAAGTCGCAGTCACTGCCCAGAATGCAATCTGAAAGCCTCCAATACTTCAGCATACCAACTGCTGGGCAAGATTCTTATGGGGGTTTTAAGTTAAATGGCCACCACATAAGAGACCCTCATGGACGACATATTGATGGAGAGAACAGGCAACGTTGGACTGACCGATCAGGTGCCCAGTCTGCACCATTATCAAAACCCAGATTCAGCAGACCACTCAGACCTCCTTCTTACGAAGCACACCAGCAGATGCGTGGGAGTGCAGAGATGCTCACAGGGGAGCTCGCCCCACGTGCGAGAGACAGAACTCCGCTCCCCTTCTCAAGGCAAGAATACTTTGTACAAGAACTAGGCGGCTCTGGCGCAGAGCCCCCTGGTTACATCCCCCCTCCATCCTACAGAAGGCAGCCTGTCATTAAAGGAGGGCACAGAACTTATCCTATCTCAATGGCTAACCATCAGTATAGAGGAGACCCATATATGCAGAGTTCTGCCATGACAGAAGTGCAGGAATGGTTTATCAGGCAGACCGGAATGGCTTGGCCAGACCATTACAGAGATGGAAGAAGAAGTATGCCCTGCAGGAGACAGGCATATCCAGGCTACAGCGAAGAACGGATGGGTAATGTTCAGTACATTCCCTTTGACGATCCTCGTGTCAGACACATTTCAGGAGCAGGGATAGATGGGAACTCTCTGACAGATGCAGACAAAATCAGAAACATCAGAAATGAGATTCCAGTCAACCTCATACCTGAGAAATCTAATGACAGTGCCTTGCCTTTCACAGAGAAACCCTTTGACCGCACAGATCCAAATAAAAGCAATATTAGTAATTCGATTAATGAGGACAGCATGCACAAAGAATCGTTGAAGGAGACAGAATGTTCAAACACAGTACCTGATCAAAACTGCAACAGGCATCCAGTTACTCATGGCAATATAGTTGCTCTTCAAATGACAACACAACAGAATTCAAGCCTGGGTTTGATTGAGACAGTGACACAAGTAAAGAAATTTGAGGCTAAGACTGTGGCCGAGAACAAGAAAAACTCAAAGAAAAAGCTCAAAGAGACAATGTTTTGCCTGGTGTCTGTCCCTATCAGTATGCAAGCAAACAGAAGTGTCTCTGACCCAAATAACAATCAAAAAGTGATTAGTTCACAAGAAAACACAGGGGTGCAGCAAGATAACCAAAACATGTTAAAAGCATCAAGCAAAGAGACACATATACAGTCCAACAGTTCCCCCTCCTTTAGAAATCCCCCTTTGAAGAAAGAAATCACAGATACCAGGTCACTAGATCCAAGCCAAGACAGTGAAGTTTTTTATGCAGGATCCTGGCCTGGAGATCAATACCGAAACCAGGAAACTCAGACAGGCTCCCCAGAAGTTTCAAGAAATACCCATTCATCAGCAAATGACCATCCCTCCCCTTTCACAATCACCAATAATGAAGGTGAAACCAACTGTAGTGCAAACTATGGATACCCCATGATAGGCCAAAAGGATCTTAACCACTCCAGCAACAGTGCATTCTCCAGAACTGTGAATGGAATTAGTGTAAGGAGCCCACATTTTCCTCGGTCCGTATCACTTCCATCATCCCCAGATCATCAACCTTTGTTGAGAAAGTCTAAACAATCATCAGAAAGTCAAGAGCTTTTTGGACAGTTTTTGCTAAAACCAGTCAACAGAAGAAAATGGGATGCTATTGGGGAGCTGGAATCTTTTAACAAAGAGATACAGGATCATACTGGGAAGTTTCCAAATGCTGAACAGAATACAAAGGAGCTTGATGAAGCATTGAACAGTGTTTTGGAGCTGAGTGATGCAAGCAACAATTCAAAACAAGAAACCCCCCCGCCTCACACGAATAAGGAAATTGACCAGCAACCACATGTTGTGCAGGTCCCAGATATGCAACTAAAAAGCAATAACTTAAATGTAACATCCCATTCAGGTAAAGGAGGCCACCCTGAATACAAAGGATTAAAAAGTTCCTTGTCCAAGACTAAGGTGAACTTTGACACCCACACACAACAAATCCCTGTCAGCAAGACTGACAATTATGTTAACTTTGACATTCTGCAAAGGGGGGACAATGATCCAGTGATGCATCGGCAAGATATCCCTGTTCCAAAGGAGTGCTTGCTTAAGGATGTTGGTTTAACAGTATACACTGCCATTCCAGACACTGTGACCTCTGGATCTCCCACATGCTTGAGTCCTGAGTCACCTATGCTAACCAGCCCTTCAGACAACTCAGAGATGTGTGAAACCCTGCAGATTACATCATCAGACAGTAGCGGAGATCTTAGCAGACACAGCCCTGAATTTTCTGAAGGTACTCAAAGCTTGAACAATAATAATGCATTTAACTCCAAAAAACTCAAGAAGGAAGCTGGGAGAGGAAGCACAGATGTTATCAAATCAGAAAGGTCATCGCGTATCCATGTGATCAAGAGTCTTCACTGTAGGTTTAAGGCTAATTTTGAGGATGATGATGATGAGCATTTTTATTCAGATTATCTGAGCTGGAGTAATGAAAAGACCTTGGCAGATGAACATCTTGAGACTCTTTTGAGTCAAGAGAAGGCCAACAATATGCAGACCGAAGACCTTAGTAACTTGTACCAAGTCCAGTGTGCCAAAGGCATTCCTGAAAATGAGTCTATTGAACAGCGTGCTGCCAGGATACTCGGCATTTCTGTGCCAGTTGAAGCCTTGGTTGTTGATCAAGTTGATGGCAAACCATTAGAAAGGGATTTTAAAAACACAGATGCTACAGTTTTGGAAACACAAACCAAAGAGATGAGCTTAAATGACGAGACACAGAATGTTTGCAGAGAGTTTGAGGAAGTGCCAAATAGGTCTATGGAAAGTCAAGGACATGCGTTAGAGGTAGAACTTGGAGAGGATCCAGAGTCTACAGAAGATTTATCTAGTGCTGAGAAGCACAGCCTAAGAGTCTCCACAATGTTGGAGCTGCCAGAGTTTCCTCCAAGTAACTTATGCTTGTCGCTTCCACTGACCGAGGATGAGGAATTGACTCTTAGTGTAAGTGGGGGAGACAGGAAGGAGACAGTTAATGCTGAGATAAAAGAAGCACCACAGGACCAGTTGCAGGCATGCTGCCTATCTTCTCTGTCCCCCTCATCCACAAATGACAAAGCATCCCTAGAGTACAATGTCTATGCAAAGGAAGAAAGCTGTCAGCCATTAGTGAGAACTGTAAACAGGATCACATTGGCCAAAGAGACAGACCAAGAAGAAGAAGAAGGGGAAGCACTTCAAGAATCTGCTCAAGAGGAGGAAACACTAGTGGAAGAGAAGCAATACAGTGAGAATGCAGTTGTCATGACCAGTTATATGCAAGAAGAGAATGAGGAAACAGCTCAGGAAGAAGTGTCAGCTGAGGTGCTTTTACTTGCAAGATCAAGGCAGTCACCAAAGACTATGGCACGTCCAATCCCACATCCCCGCAGTGGCATGGTAGCAAAGAGAGAGATCACACTGCCACAAGGGTTCAACTTGGATAATACAGTGTCTGCAATAGAAGATGATGACAAGTTATTTATTTCAGGTCTGTCATTTATGCCCTATTGCATGCTTTTACACATGTACATTATTTTTGATTATGTTTGCTTCCACAAGGCAATATATCTGAATGCTCCAAAACTTGTCACATGGAAGTATAGTCACTGGTCAGATTGCACTGGTTTGTTTTCTAAGATTTCATTTACATTAGTCATCAATGAAAATGGATAAACAAAATCTCCAAGACAATAGAGACAACATTGGACTTTTGTGGCTTTTTTGTAGCTGTCATTATATATTAATTTATTATTTTAGAGAAAGAATCATGATTTTGTCTGTATTTTATCTTTGTATTGTCTTGGACAGTTGTTTTGAATTATTTAGCTTTTGCATGCATATTTTTTCAAGTTCTAGTAAAACTTCAGCATGTGCTTTCAGATAGAACTGGATTTACTACACAGACTTGTAGTACACTGATAAACTATACAAAAATCAGTTTCAAAATATTCTTTTTGTGATAGCGACAGTTGTTGTGTAACTTCTTAATGAACTATGGCTCTGTGTTAATTTATAGTTAATGCTGCATGTAAAATTACAACACATGATAACACATTTTTGCTCAAACCTCACTTTATATCTTCAGTTTTAACTAAGTCTTTACTGTATGTGAGATTATTTCAAAGTAGTGTTGGAGTAGTTATGGATAATCAATGAAGGGGCTGCACAGTGGGTAGTGATAACAACTTACAGCAAGAAGTTCACTGGTTTGAGCACCAGCTAGGTCAGTTGGCATTTCTGTGTGGAGTTTGCATGTACTCCCTGTGTTCGCGTGGGTTTCCTCCAGGTGCTCTGGTTTCCCCCACAAGTCCGAAGACATGCACTATAGGTGAATTGGGTAAGCTAAATTGTCTGTAGTATATGTGTGTATGTCCTGGTCCTGAAGGTTGAGGGTTGAGCGTTGGGCTAACGGCCCACCTCGTAAAAATTAGATGTTACAAAACACCAACATGGTGTGGCTGATTTATACTTATGTGTCAAGCTCACTTGTATGCTCCCGCACAGCCTGATGTGGTAGCATAGCCCTTGCCGTGGCTGTCGCTGATGCGCACCTCTCAAAAAATGTTATTACGCGTCGCAACGACACATAGCGCAAGCTCTGTAATTGGTCGGCTTAGTAGCGCTGACGAGAGTGGGCGGGACCGAGAGCTGCGTGGACCCATTGAAGCTAGTGTTTACAAGTGTCGAGTCCTGTGAAGGCGTTCAAGGTGGAAAGTTTTGTTTTGGGTTTACCTTATGAATAAAGTTGTTGTACATTCACCGGTTCCCACCTTAAAATGAGCAAGTATGAGCCACTTGTACATTAAGGTAACATTTCCGAAAAAAACAAAACACCAGCTAAGAAACTCGACACAAGGGAACATAAAACCTCATTGCCAGCTAGCGTTTAGGAAGTGTTATAGCAGAGCAACACAAACAGCATGCAGAAGTATGTCAACTTCGATATAAACAACCCTGGGAGTATGCAAGTAATCAATGAATTCACTGAAAACTTCTGTTTATACAGAAAGTCATTGGGGATTTCCTGGGTTTCTTCATAGATTTTCACAGGAGCACCCTCTGCTCACATCATGTGATTATATGACCATGAAGACGTTTATGACAATTTGCAGCTTTGCATAATTGCATTTGCGATTTCATTTGATCAATCATCCAGCCCTACTCGATGTTAATAACTCATGGTAAATTTTAATAAAGTCTGATTGATGATCTGCTGAGCTTTGAACTGAGCTACAGGAGAAACGTTCTGAATCAAACTTCCCAAACAAGCCAGGTGTGAAAGCATCATTTCTCACATGCAACATTGATTAATAAAGATATTATTGATTTGTCTTTTAAATCAATGTAAAATGTATTATAAATGTGTATATACATCTTGATTTTCTCAGCCATGTCTCAACCAAAGCATTTTATACCACTGAAAATACCAGGGCTTTTCTAAAAATGAGAGTGTTTCTGTGGAGCAGTGGCTATTTTTTTAATTGATAGTAATATGCTTTGTTTGCAGTGAAACAGAACATCTCTGGCACTCAACCTATTATACAAATGTTTTGTATCCATTTGAAAGGTTGGCTCAATGCTGGATGCTGACATTAGGTGCGGTAGTGTTGTATTTGTCCCGCCTCTGCTTCACAGTGACTTGATGGCTGGTTCAAAAGGACAACGAGGAACTCTGTATAATACCAATGCAGTCTAAACAGTCTTACTATTTGTAACTGTAATTTCAACGGCAGAATAGATTTTATTACAAATTATATTGTACAAATTGAAGTATTAGATTTTTTAATTAGTTTCCTGTTGTATCAGGTTAATGTTACACATATTCAAATAATTCTTTATCCCACAGTCGCTGAAAAAAAAGAACAAAGGACCTCCTGCTTTTTTTCATGCAGTGCTCCTATAAAGTAAGAACTGAAAAAAGATGCTTGCCTCAGGGATAAAATGCTTTGATGGACATGTTCTAACATTTGTTGGTTCATTTGTAATTACCAAACACTTTACTTCACCACAATAATATAGAATATCCTCCAAAAGTCTAGCATTCCTATATATGCTAGTATAGTATGGTTGTTAGTATTTTGTGAAGTCTGATTATGTAAAGCCCGTTCCTAGGAGAGGTCACCTTCAGCATTATCTTGTATTGCATGGCATACAGTAGGTTAAATGCATTGGTGTGGTATACAAAAGAAAAAAAGACAATCAGCTTGCACTGGGAACAAAAAAATAGATTGTTTTTCCCTCCCGGCATATTCTGTAGCATTATGAGCTGCCAAGCCACAATAACAGTGCTTAATACTCAAGGGCAATGAGCAATGAGTTTTTTCACCACAAGAGGGAAGCGTGGTCTGATTTATCATACTGATTGCCATCACAAATCAGCAAGAAAAGTTAATGGAATATATATATATATATATATATATATATATATATATATATATATATATATATATATATATATATATATATATATATATATATATATATATATATATATATATATAAATAAATGGGGTATATGCACACTGGACTTTTAATCTCAGTCAGCCTGTCAGGGCTTCCGGTGAATTGTCATCCCATACAAAATCATCATGTTTAAGATCATCACTGCCTGGCTGAGGTAGGATAGAAAGTAGATATTAGAACAAACAAGAAACACTGCATTAAATTCTATTTTTCGGTGCCATGTCTTTAAAGTGTGGAAATTAATTTTACCCCAGTATTTTCAGTGGTGTTTCTGCGCTAGCCTGTTGTTAATGACGCTGTGTGTGTTTAAACGGTTATTCGTCTCTCTTTACGCTTTTACCAAATGGATGCTGAAGTCTATTTAACTGATTATATTTGAATTACATTACAACATCGATGCTGTAAATGAAACCTTATGAAATTGAAAAAAAGTCACATAAACCTTTCACCGGATGTTCATCATTGGATTAAAACCTCTAGCTGTGCATATATCCCATTCTTTTCTATACTTCGCTGTTTTGCAAAAAAACAAAGTGATTTTAACAATGTTCTGTTCTTATATATGTCGTGCTTAATGACACTATTTTGAATGAAAATCATTAATGTAATTTGCATTTGTTTTCAGATGCGTATGACCCCAGTCGTGTGGAGAGAGTCTGAACTTGGAGACTGTAAGAACAAACCCTGTGACCTTACTGGAAAACAAGATGTAGGCTAAAACCTTACACTTTACTAATATACAGTCACAGAAGTTCATAAGCAGGCGTCGTGCCGCACATTTAAGACTCATTTGGGGAACTTCTATGACCTGGAATAGCTATGGTGTCTATCTATGAGATTTGAATGTATAATGTATATCAAGTAAAGCTCAGATGTTACACAAATAGCTACAAATAGACTTAATAATTTTCTAAAGTTTCTCTGCACCAGCAAATGCTGGAGTTCTGTCGGACTTTCACAGAACACAGTGTCATTGTGCCAACAGCGACAAGACAGACACAAAAGCTTGCACTTCTCATTTTCGGCAGTATTACCAATGAGAGAAAGAAGAGAGGCCTTGATGTATCAAAGCAATGAATTGGACTGGCGAGGTACAGTAGCAGCAGAATCAGTGACATTACACTGTGCTTTTAATCACAGAGAAATATTTTTGTAAGGAAAGTGGGACCTGGGAGAAACTATGAATGTCACTGTGGTAAAACTGCAATATAAAATCATAAATATATATAAATACATATATATCTTTTTTTCTTCAAATTATGGATGAAGCTGCTTTTATGCGAATAGGGCAGCTAAAAAGAAAGTGAGGCAAAGATTTAAGGATATTTTTAGTCGAACCTTGGTCTCTTGGTTAAACTTAACTGTAGTGACTTCATTAGTTAGTTATTGCTTTAAAATGATTTCCTGCACTCAATCTCATATGCAGTTTCAGCTTTTCAAAGTAGCAATTCAATATCATCTCACCACAGAATGCAATGGGGGAAAAAATAAACTAAAAACGTATTTATTTTTTATCAAGCTATCAACAATCTGTACAGATGAAAATATATTCCACAAAGTATTTTTATTTTACCTCGTGAGTATGTTTGCTTGCTTACAATCATTATGGATATATCATGTATGAATATGTCTATTAGCTTCTATCATTCTGGCCGTGATCGTGCCACGTGGCGTGCTTTTTGGTGCAAAATTGTCAAAAAGTGTTACATGTATTTCTTTATGCACATATGAAGTGTTCAATCTCAATTCTGAAAGCGTATACTCATATTGTGAGTAAACCTAGTGCTTGTGAACTAGTTTGCGATTGCTTGGTTACTTTTCTTTTTGTTTTCAAAAGAGATGGACAAAGGTTTGTCAATGATTTTCTATCACACAACATTTATACAGTAAATGCAGTCCAAAGTGCACTAAAATTAAATTAAGTGTGAACAAAGTGATTAGCACATCTGGAAACTCGGATGAAAATAGCTTAAAAAAAGACATTGATTTCATTTGCTCTGAGTATGGTTAGCGTTATGGATAAAAAAGTGCTAATGCCATGATGTTTTAGTAATATTTTTCAAAATTTTGCATAGCTATAATACAGTTCATGCTGTTACATGTTCTGTTGTTAGCCAAACAATAAGGCATAGCATTCATCACACTTACTTTTTGTAAGTTGGCATCAAATTATTGTTGTAAATAGTCCTTGATTGTCTATACCATTTTGTACAATTTAGTTTTTTCAAAAACGGATGATTATATTGTTGCATATAACGTATATGGCATTTAATATCTTTTTCTATTTTCATACAGAAACTGTACATGATTATTTTGTATTGGGTTGGAGTTGATTTTCCTTCTCTGCATGAGATAAGAGATGTAAACTAGGGTCAGGAAAATGTTTTGCATACAAGTGCATTTGGTACTACATTAAATATATATTCACTATATTACATTGTGCACATTTTTATTCTGCTAAAAAAGGCTTTGGGCAATATTTAAATTCTAAACAAGCTATTTTTTGAATATTTTACTGAAAGGGAAGTGTTTACTGTGCACCTCAGTACTTGTGTTGTTGAAGTATTGGGTGAATGAAATGTTTGAGAGGAATATTGTTTGTACATTATAGCAGATTGCTCATTAATAAACTCCTTGCATGGACTATTGTTTTTATTTTCTTCTGTTGGTTCATTTTTATGTGTGACAGAAAGGAGAAGCAATCTAAGAGCTTGTTTGCTCTTTAACAGTTTTAAAATGTGGCAGACGTCAAAAACAAAAACAATTCTTGCATTCTCATGAAACAAATATGTTTCTCTCACACAATACATTCAATGTGTTAAAAAGAAAACAAATCTATAAATGATAATTAGTCACATTTGTTGTACAAATACTGAGAATAAAGAGAACCTTTTTTTCATTAACTGAAATTTGTTCTGAATGTTCACTCAGAAGTCTGAAGGTTTTACCATACTATGATTTACTTTAAAACTAAAGACTGTTTATACTTAATGATTTGAGAGCATACCGGGAAAGTCCACCCAGAAATGTAAATTCAGTTATTATTTACTGTCTTTCAGGTCATAAGAATGTTGACAACCAAACAGCCTTAGTTCCAGTGTAAATTAGGTGAAAAGTAACAAACTGTTTGGTCTTGCTTTGAAATGATAGAAGGGTGAGTTCATGATGACAGTACACTTTCTCTTTACGTAAAAATATTTCTATTTTCTCAATAGATTTGCCAAACGCTTTCGGCTTTTTAAAGTGGCTCTAAGTTTGTGTACTAAAACCTATAAAATGTGCATTTATGATCTTTCTGGGCACAAATTACATTTACATGTGTGTATTTGGCAGACGTTTTTTTTACCCAAAGCGAATAACATAGCATTGAAAGAATGCATTATTATCAGTTTGCTTTCCCTGAGAGTGGACTCACCACACTGGCAATTTAACAAAGGTTTGTGTGGAATTTATAACAAAAATAATAATACAGTTCTTTGCATTTTGCTCCCTATGCTACTGTATGTTGTTGCGGACTAGTCAGAAATCCTTGTTCACAGTCAAACAAGCCTACAATGGACGACAAGCATTGGAACTTGGACATTGGAGAAGGATAACAAATTTGCCTTAATTGTCCTAACATACACTACAGAATTGAGCTATATCACTAGAAATGGTTCTTTAGCATTTAATCATAGTGGAACCACGATTATGTAGCACTTTAGAGGTTTAGTTCCTACCAAAATGAAAATTGTCACCATTTACTCATCTTTTTGTTTCAAACTGATTAGAGTTTCTTATTCTTTTTTGTTGTTCTGTTAAATACAAAAGAAGATATATTGAAGAATTTTGAAATCCTGTAACCACTGAATACCATAGTATTTGTTTTTCCTATTATAGGTGTCAATGTTTACTGGTTTCCAACATTCTTTAAAATATCTTAGTTCGAGTTAATCAGAACAAAAGAAAACTCACAATGGTTGGAAACCACTCAAAGATGAATAAATGATAACAGAATTCTTTTTTTTTTGGGGGGGGGGGGGGGGGGGGGGGGGGGGCTAAACTATGCAATTTCTAGACTTGTAATGTATTCTATAAGAAAGAAAAATGCTAACTTTGGCTTTCACTACCACAGCAAATTCCATTTTTCTTTTTGATAGTTGTTTGCTTTGAGTCACGGAATGGAAATGGTGCTTTATTTTGCAAATATTTTTTACAGTTTGTCCCAAGGATGCTCCGATCAATCGGCAGGAGTTCCGTATCAGCTGATTATCACATTTTATGACTTGATCGGTACTCGCTAATCTGGCCGTTCCCATAAACTGATCGCAAGTGTGATTGTTTATGAGTTTACAATTACAGGAAAACGAACCTACTCACCCGGGTTATACATCAGCAGCACTGCAATCTTTTTAATGTGTTTTATTTATTGTTTACTGTACAGCTGTTTCTGACCATGACATGTCTAATCTAAATGGTTTTAAGAGACGTGTGTAAATGCAACATCTTTTATTTATTCTCTTAGATAAAGAGAAAACTCCACTTAAGTATCATACTTGGAGGGAAAATGTGCTTTATGCAATGGCACTGGTATATAAAGCTTGAAGCATCAGAACTTGTACTCAGCATTGGCTAATCACCATGACATGAATCGGTATTCTGCATCTGCAACAAGAATCCTGACCGGAGCATTCTTAATTTATACATTTGCATCTTTGGATAGTAAAAAAAAATCCATTACTTTACAGGGTATATTTTTCGGCAGCTGGGGTGCCAGAAAAAAATTACATAAAATAATAGCCATTAAATTACAGACATTTACCATAAAATAACGGACGTTAAACTACAGAAAATTCCTTAAATTTAAATTTCTGTAATTTACCATCTGTTATTTTACGGTAAATTTAATGGCCGTTATTTTATGCTTTTTCCGGCATCCCAGTCAAAAAAAATGGGGGAAATATTGGATTTTTTTCTTTTCTTTTTTTTTACAGATAGTGGTGTTAACTGGTCTCTTTCAGCAGGATAATGCATCCCATTCCATTGCACTTATTCTACAGAAAATTGAGATCAAGAAGAGTTCAAGGTACAGTATTAACCTAATCCAAGAATGAATCTATGGGATGTGCTGGACCAACAAGTTTAAGCAATGGCAAATCCACCTTAGAAACAACAAGGATCTGTCTCTAAAGTCATGTTGCTAGATACCAAAGGGAAGTCCATATCTCGGCACATTGGTGCTGTTTTGGCAGTAAACAAATTGGGCACATATAGTCACATATTCAATTCAAATCTTTATTGCAGTGTTTTTAAAATGTAGGTTGTGTATGAGTTTTGGTGCAATATGGTTGTATTTTGGCACTGGTAGGCGTACCTTAGTGTCCACCATCAGTGCTGACATATAGCCATATGGCACTACTCATGTGATATTGCTCATATATTAAATCATTAAGTAATCATCAATCAAATCATTAAATCTGGTAAGTGACATTCTAAGTCAATCTCTCTCTTTTGTATTTTGTAGTGGTGTATATATGTCACAGAAACTGGTAGTGTTTGCTTTGCTCTGGCTTTTTTGGGGTTAATTATTATGATATCCTTATTGCAACAGAGAAATACTGGGAAATCTCAAGCCTTATAATCCTAAAATGTTAACAAAATCACCTGTTTTGACATCACTTTAGACATTATGCTAGAGAATCATTTAAATACTTGTTCTAAAGTGACATTTGTGAATTGGCAATGGTTTCTGCTGTTCTGACCAGGGCCTTATGGCCAGGCCCATAAATTTAGAGGCCCCCTAGAGACATTATGATTCCCCCAACCACCCGGTCTTCATTTTCATCCGTGACACTTCGCTTGTCAAGAGGGCCTGTGGTGGCCTGCGACGCCCCTGGTTCTGACATCAGCTGCAGATGTGAATGAATGGCGGAAGAAAGTAGTTCCTGGTACAGAAGGATTTTTGAGACTCTTTTTATATATTTTGTTTTTTATATACACGATTATGCCATTGAACTATTGTATAAATGCAATATCACACTCGTAGCAGTGCAATGTGGCTGTATACTGTATATTGGCACCAAATTACACCTCCCACCAGTGCTGATATAAAGCCATATTGCACTGCTACTTGTGTGATATTGCTCATATATATATATATATATATATATATATATATATATATATATATATATATATATATATATATATATATATATATATATATATATATATATGTGTGTATGTATATATATATATATAAATATATATATATATATATATATATCGTAATGGGTGTTTGGGTCGTAATGTCCTTATAAAAAGGATAATTTACTAAAAATATGAAAACTTACACATCCACATATAGACAGAAGAGGACAAACTTTTTGAAGAAAGTTAAAAATCATAGGAAAAACAATTACTATGAAAGTCAATGATTATTGGTTTCCAGCTTTTCTAAAAATATCTTCTTTTGTGTTTGGAAGAAACTTAAACAAGTTTGTAAAAAGTCCAAGTGAGTTAATGATGAATTTTTACAATTATCTCTTTAAGCCATTTTGGATCTATTATCTACTTATGATTATCATATTGGTATGAGGCGCAAAGAGGATGTGACAGTGTGAAATGAAATGAGCAAATTAAGCCTTCAGCAAAAAGCAGTTTTGACATTGCCTCTAGTTTGCCTATGCACTTACATAGGTAACATGATGTGCAATTAGTCAAATTCCTCTGGAGATTACGGACAGAAAAACTAAACTAAATATTCATGTTTCTTCTCACCGCCGAGCGCCCAAAGTGGTTCATTGTAAATCTTTCAGCTCTCTCTCTCTGTCAGTCTGTCTGCCTTCTTCTCATGCCCCCTCTGTGTTATTTCAAAAGGTCAGGAACATAAATCGCCAGCCAAGTTCAATTACAGTCACAGGCGAAATTGTCAGTTGATGAGTGTTTGTGGGTCTGTGTTTGCGTCTCAAGTTACGGAAAGAAAAGGTTAGGCTAAAGAATTACCCTTCCTCTGACTGAACCAGAGCCAGTGGCCTTTTCCACGACTGACCCTTAGTTGAGCATTCAGCTGGCAGCGAGCGCCCATGAGCTCATTCCAATTAAAGCGTCATAGTAAAAAGCCTCTTATTGTCTGTGTGTAGCTAATGCATTTGATCTCACCACCTAACTGACCTTTCAGAGCAATCTCAGATCATTCACTCACCACTGGCAATTGAGGAACTACTTATTGTCAGTACTTCAGTCCAGATCTTGATAGTAATGCAACAGAATCCTCGCTATCCAACCCAGTAAGTTTAGTGTAATTTAGTTCAATTCTCTGCTTAAATGCTTTTAATGTTGTATTATGGCTTGGTTTCTTGTCTAAAAGCTCTGGATTAAGTTTAAAGGGATTGTTCTTGGGACAAGGCTGGATGGTTTACTCTTGCCAGAGTCTAGCTGGTAGCCTGGTAGCCTGGTTTAAAAATAACAATCAAACTGTGTGATGCTTAGTTTACATGTCTTTGGACTGTGGGATTGTTCAATTCTTAGGCCCCGTTTACACTACTACGTTTTAGTTTTAAAGCGCATAAGTTTTGCTACGGTAACACCTTCCCTCCACACTACCTTAGAGTTTTTGAATAGACCATTTTTGTTTTAAAACACTCTGTGTTAGTGTGAATGGAGGAAAACAGACATCTGAAAACGGAGGCGTGGCTGTAGTTATTCGCCAATCTGATTGGGGCTTTTTCCTCAATAACAAGTACACAAAGTTCTTGCATCCTTTCCTTGTAAGTTCAGAGTTCACAAGTTTAATATGGAAAACAAACTCCCAAGGACATGTCGAGTAAATCTTCAAAGGGAACGGTGTACTTTATAACAGCATTCACATCACCCTGGACACATTGTTTCACTCATCTTAACAATAAAATGAAGACACGATATAAGTAATTGCCTGTTTTTATTTTGGATATTAACAACTTAATAGACACCAAAAATGTTGAGGCATTGTGTAGCTAAATATTTATGACTGTCATCTTCACTGTATGCACAGAGCGTATAACATAACTGCCTCCTTTAATTTTCATTGAAAAATACGAATTGAATCTCTTTTGCTGAATATCAGTTTTAATAATCAGCAATACAATTAGTTCATGCAATATAGGAAATATAGGCAAGCAATCAGTCAAATGTGCAGAATCAGTGTACATGGTATATACTGTATATATTAACTATATTATATTAACTCATCTTTGCGCTCAGCCAAAACACGAGAAATACAATTAGATTCAAAAGATCCTTGATAACAATAATGTGCGCTGCTATCATCTGGGGAGTTGCACTCAAAGCACTCGCTTACTGCCTAGGGCTCAGATGTCAGCATACACTGCAGCGCATGATAGAGTGTTTGTGTGGTCACATGATATGCATTTTCAGTGGTGTAGTGTGGATAGAGAGCTTTTCAAAAATGCTTGGAAAAACGCCAGTGTGGACATGAATCCTTTTCATTCTAAAAGCTGTTTTAAAACCAAAACATAGCGTATAAACGGGGCCTTAATCTGCCTCACGAAGGTCAGTGGGCTTGACAAACCACCTGTAGGACACACTCTTTTCCTCTTCATACACTCTCAGAAATAAAGGTACGCGAGCTGTCACTGGGGTGGTGCCTTTTCAAAAGGTACACATTTGTACTTGAAGGGTCCATATTGGTACTTCAAAAGTATATATTAGTATCTACAAATTTTAAGAGGAACACTTTTGTACTTTTTAGGTACTAATATGTACCCTTGAGGTATTAAAATGGACCTTTCAGGTACAAATGTGTTTTAGGTACAAAGGGTACCTTTTGAAAAGGTACCACCGCAATGACAGCTTGCGTACCTTTATTTCTGAGAGTGTATGCAATAGACACCTTATAAACACCACATTCTTCTTAGAAAAAGCTCAGGTGAGTTAGCTTGACAAACCACCTGTGGCACATATAATAGTAAGTTACATTTGTCATAGAAATGAAGTTTATTTAAAAACTAATTTCGAGAGGATCATGTGATTATGATTGAACACCGCTGGTTCTGCATTAACTATGTATGATCCACCAATCAGACGATTCGAAACCCACTATTAAGGTTTCTCACTACAGTCATCTTCGATTTAAAGAATCCCTGCTTCCACCCCTACTCCTCCACCTTTCCCTTCACAGGGCGGCACGGTGGCCCAGTGGTTAGCACTGTTGCCTCACTGCACTGTTGGTTTCTGTGTGGAGTTTGCATGTTCTTCCTGTGATCGCGTGGGTTTCCCCTAGGTTGTCTGATTCCCTCCCACATTTCAAAAACATGACTACAAGTGAACTGATCAATCTAAATTTAGCACTACTGTCAAACTCTCATCCAGCAGCATATCTCTTTATAGCAATCATTTTTAATAATCAGCTCTTATAAAAAAAGGGGAGTTGTCGAAATCTACCTGAGCTCAAAGCTCCCCTCTCGCTCTGCAAATGAGAGGGACCCAGGACTCAAGGACCTTTTGAACTCAGGGTTCTCTCCCAGGACAGCATGCCAAACTTGCTTATTATCAATCATCAGCTAAGTGTGAACTCTTGAATTGAAATACTGCTGCTCTCTGATTATTCTAAGTGTTTCTTTTATCCTTGCTTGTAATTCACAGATTCAGAAAGTCACAGTTAATGGTTTATTAATAACAAGAACTGTACAATATAGTGTTACCAAATTAGCTACAGTACTAATATGCAAAGGCATCAGTTTTCAGGTAACAGTTAATTTCTTTTAATCCATCAGCAGAAAGTTGAACTATTTCAAACTAGACAGAGAATCCCTCATCCCACACTCGTTCACACTGTTATTTGGCCTATTTGTCAGTTTCTCTCTCTCCTCCTCCTGTAATATTTCTGTTTATATGAGTGAGTGGGTGGATATCTTTAAATTATTTAGCGAGAGTAACCGGAGGCCACATACAGGATGAGATCTTTCTGTATTCATCCTCTCAATGGGCTCGACTGAATAATGCATATCTGAGAGTCATAGGAAAGTAGAAAGTGGATGAGACTGTTTGACATAAACACAATACAGCCACGGGGATGTTACAGTTGAGCAATAATGTTATTATGATGTCAAACTCAAAGGGTGGGGGAGGGTGCTCAAATTGAGGCCTTTGTATCTTTTCTTTGCTTTCTTTTAGGTTTGCACAGGCTTTGTCTCAGCAGGAGCTAGAGATATCTGACTCTTCTCAGCATGAGAGTAAAACATATTTACACATACAATTATTCTCAATTTGTGTTGTTGTAAAGATCATGTAACATGTTTCATTACAAATTTAGATATTTTTGTCATCTGAGACATTGGTTTTGGCCATGTACAATATTGCTTTTACAGTATGTTATGTCTACGCACCCCATTTCACAGATTTTCTGCTGTTTCTATGCTGTTATTTTTTTTCTTTTGTTTTAGCCCTAACTTTCCTTGTGAACAAGTATGCATGCTTAATAGCATTAAAGGGAAAGTTCACCCAAAACTGACCACTCTGTCATCATTTAATCAACTCTCACCTGTCAAAAACTTGCTTGAGTTATAAGATATTTTAAAGTAAGTAAGAAAACCAGTAACCTTTCACTTTTATAGTATCTATTTTAGTACTATGGAAGTCAGAGGTTACCGGTTTAAAAATATATTTTTTGTGTATTCAATGGTAAAAAGAAAAATAAAGGTTTGGAACTACTTGAGGGTGGGTAAATAGTGTGTACATTTTATTTTTTGGTGAACTATCTCTTAGAATATGTACTTTGGTTGTGCATTGTAAAGCATAAAAAAAGTGATTTTACTCATCTTGTTGTATAATGTGTTTACTATTAACAAATAATGCACTTTTTCATTAAACTTAACTACACACATAGCAATATTTATCTGGCTCAGATCTGGCCCACACAATCAGCTTTTGCTTGGCCCACATGCCGCAGTGAATTACAGTACATGATTTGACCAAGTCTGGCGTCCATACAAGGGCCAAGCATGTTCCATATTTGGGCCAAATCTCAGCCAAGTAATTAACCCATAAATGGGTTAATAAATAAAAAATATCTATTATATATATCTATTACAGGGGTCACCAACATGGTGCCGACGGGCACCAGGTAGCCTGCGAGGACCACTTGAGTTGCCCGTGGGCCTGTTATAAAATTAGCTAACCATAGCTCCACATACCAGTAAGCTGCAACAAATATTTTTTGTAGCTATTCTTTTTAAATTACACTTGCATTGATTGATATTTATCTGTTTCCAATCATTGTTGACAACTATTGTGAGAAATTAACATGATCAGTGTCTTCAAATAGATGAATATGATTAATTATTAATAACATTCATTCATTCATTTTCTTGTCGGCTTAGTCCCTTTATTAATCCGGGGTTGCCATAGCGGAATGAACCGCCAACTTATCCAGCAAGTTTTTTACACAGCGGATGTCCTTCCAGCCGCAACCCATCTGGGAAACATTCACACACACACTCATACACTACGGACAATTTAGCTTACCCAATTCACCTGTACCACATGTCTTTGGACTGTGGGGAAAACCGGAGCACCCGGAGGAAACCCACGCGAAGGCAGAAAACATGCAAACTCCACACAGAAACGCCAACTGAGCCCAGCGACCTTCTTGCTGTGAGGCGAACGTGCTACCCACTGCGCCACTGCCTCGCTAATAACATTTCATTAAAAGTAAATTAAGCAAATTTGTTATTAGGAAGTGTGTATCAAACTGGTAGCCCTTCACATTAAACGATACCCAAGAAGTAGCTCTCAGTTTCCAAAAGGTTGGTGACCCCTGATCTATTATATATTAAAAAATTTAAATCTATTATAGTTTCTCAAAATAGCAAAGCGCCTGCAATGTGCCTCAACACGCCTTCCTTTTTAGACCAGAATGCCTATAGGCGTACATATGAGTGCAAATGCATTTGCTATTTAAACAGCGTGTCGCAAAACGTCAAAACAACTCTTGCGCCAAGCTGAAACTAGCAAACAACAATTGCGTTGCGCCTTGCGGCACATTGCGCCGGGTGTATGACAGGGCCCTTTATTTCAAAGACATTACAAGTAGTTATAAAAGTAAATTATTTACAGTTCCATTGAAAGTCCTAAATGCATTTAATGTAAATTTAAACTAGAATACATTTGAATAGGAGCAATACATATGGTTCAGTGGTTAACAGTGGTTAGTCGTCTCACAACAAGAAGGTCACTGGTTTGAGTTCTGACTGGGTCAGTTGACATTTCTGTGTAGAGTTTGCATGTTCTCCCCATGTTGGCGTGGGTGCTCCGGTTTCCCCCAAAGTCCACAGACATGCAGTATACAGTAGGTGAATTGAATAAAATATGTGTGTGAATGAGTGTGTATGGGTGTTTGCCAGTATACTGGGTTGCTGTAAGGACATCCGTTGTGTAAAATATATTCCTGATAAGTTGGTGGTTCATGCCGCTGTGGCACCCCTGTTGAATAAAAGGGCTAAGCCGAATAAATACAATTAAAATTATATACAATTACAATTAACATGCATTTATGATTACAAAAGCTGTTAAGTGATATTAAAGTATAATTTAGTGCACATTGTTAGTTTGTTTGTAAATAAAGCAGTATTCTTATCAATTTTAAAAGTCAATAGAAGCATTTCTAAAAGTATAAAGACGTGGTAAAGTCCAAAAGATCACCTAAGTTTAACTGCATTTGTCATAATTTTTAAGTTTTCATTAAGGTGTTTGAAAACATTACATTTGACATTTGTGTTCCTGTAAACTAAATTATTTTCATGAGTACACTTTATAAAAGAATACAAAAACAACTGCACATCTTTTTCACTGAGGCTCTTTCATAGCTCTTCAAGCTGAAGGTTAAGCTTAGTTTGAAGCGTTGGACAAAGGAGATTTAATTTAATGCCCAATTTAAAGTTTCTGATCTCATTTTCTCTAAAAAAAAAAAAAAAAACGAAGCAAGACAACCAAAGCCTTTGTTGCCGTGTGAGATTAATGGATCATAAGTTGGAGACGAGTGTGCATGCAAACAGCCAAGGACAATCGGTCAACAAGAAACACTCCATCAAGTTTACAATTCTCCGGTCAACTTCAAAACCTACGATTTATGTTTTTTTGGCTCTCAAAAGACACATTTTCCCTATTATTTGGATACTGCAGTATGGTGTCCATTGGCTTTTTTATGAGCCCTTTTTTCTTCACACTTCCAAGTTATGTCTGATCTAATAGCATCTAGCTCCCATAAATCTGGAGCACATCGAGATTCATTGTTGTAGGCAAAATAGACCTCCTATCGCTCACAGCCCAAATGGCTCTCGCCTCAAACCCAGAGACTCATCAGTACCAACCTATGTAATAAGTTGTGTTGCCGTCCGTCTCATTTCACTCTCCAGATGAGTTTTTTTCATTCCTTTTGGTTTAGATCCGTTCCTCCTCGTCCCTTGTGGACCATCCATCCTTTGGTGTCAGTCTCACATGCAGCCTCTGAAGGAAGAGAAACAAGGCTATCAGAGCAGGCCTGTGCAGAGTGTTATGTTCAGGTCATTATCACAGTGCATACAGCTGTTAAATTATTTATATTTGTCATGTTTATTCGTGTTTATTCTGTATGTAGCTCCCAATCGACAGCATTCTTATACTGTTATCACCACTTTCTACCAATTGTTTTTTTCTACCAATCTGTACAACCTCTTCTTTTCTTTGCTTATTTGCTTGATAAAATCATTTTCACGTGATATTTACCAGCACAAAGACATTTTTAATTCACTGTATTTCCTATTATATTTTTTTATGGAGTAAGTTTTATTTCTTATAAAAAACAGCAACGTGCAATTACCTGCCAAAGGAACCCAGTTAAGCATTTTATTGCTTTTTAAGCTGAATACTACACTACCTGACAAAAGTCTTGTCATGAATCCCAGTTGAAAAAGCAACAAATAATAACTTGACTTCTAGTTGATCGTTTTGGAAAAGTGGCAGAAGGTAGATTTCTCCAACGAATCATCTGTTGAACTGCATCCCAAACATCACAAAGACATTTTGGTACCCTTATGGACCCAAGATTTTCACAAATTTCAGTCAAGCTTGGTGAAGGAACAATCATGGTTTGGGATTACATTCAATATAGGGGAGTGTGAGAGATCTGCAGAGTAACATCAACAGCCTGAGGTATCAAGACATTTGTGCTGCCCAGTACATTACAAACCACAGAAGAGGGCAAATTCTTCAGCAGGATAGTGCTCCTTCTCATACTTCAGCCTCCAAATCAAAGTTCCTGAAAGCAAAGAAGGTCAAGGTGCTTTAGTATTGGCCAGCTCAGTCACCAGACTCAAACATTATTGAGCATGTCTGGGGTAGGATGAAGTATGAGGCATGGAAGATGAATCCAAAGAATCTTGATAAACTCTGGGAGTCCTGCAAGAACGCTTGCTTTGCCATTCCATATGACTATATTTTATAAGTTATTTTAGTCATTGCAGAGATGTATGGATGTCATACACAATATGAATTCTTTTTCCACTGCACCATGACTTTATATTTAATACTGTACTTTATTTCTGTTAAGTGACTAGAGTTTGTCTAAGCAAAGTCAGACCTTACTGTATTAATTAAATAATTAAAAATCAAGGCATGATCATATTTTATTTTGGTACAATAAGTGCAATCTAGAGGCCTTTGCCTTTCATACAAGCCATGTTTGAGCAATGTGACATTGGCGCTATATGACATTCATAAAAAGATTTAAAAATTAAAAAAATTTAATTGTCTGAGTTAATCCTTAAAGTCTTCTGAGACATGAATACTTTATATGATGAAGCTTTTTTTTGACAGTTGTGGAACTTTGTTGAATAGTGAACATAGATAGTAGCTCAACCATTAGTGCTTCCATGATCAAATCTGAATAGTGTAAACATTGCTTTCTGAATTGCTGAATTATATATATATATATATATATATATATATATATATATATATATATATATATATAAATATATATATATATATATATATATATATATATATATATCCACATACAATTTCAAAACAGAATAAACTACTATCTCCTCATACAATTTCACAACTGAAATAGTCTTCAAATCCACAAAGGCCAGGATAAAGCTTGTATAATTAACACAGCTGACCCTGTTTGATAGCGTCCTCCTCTTCATAACATATGCGTGTCATAATCCGACCTGTAATTTTCTTTCAAGACTCAACTGCTGAAAACTAAAACCATAATGATTTAGTGAACTTGTGTTCTGTGTGCTGTAAAATGACAAATGATTCGACCAAATGTTATGCTGTAATAATGGTTGGTATTTTTGATTAAGATTATTCGTGGCTTGTTTGTCCTTGCTCCTCTACTTCATTCATTTGCCTCTTTATCAAACACTGAGGATATGAAAGTCAGCTGTAAACAATGAACAGAACATCTTTGATTGCTATGGTACACTGGTGGCTTCACAACAGCCTGAGTCAAATGAGCATTGTTGATCAGTCCTAGTCTGAAAAACAACAACTGCCCCAACACATCCTTATTTTTTATATTATTTTTTTCCCCAACGTTATTGCTTTAATTTAACGTTCAATTTTCTCTTTTGAACTCAATTCTTTACCATCACAAGAAGTGTATTATTGATATACTGTATTAATAATATTATACATTAGCTTTAAATAAATCTGTATTGTAATTTTTTTAGTTTTCATTTTAACATGCGTAAACTGTAAGTTTTTTTAATTTATCTTTATTTTTAAATATTTTTATCTTTATTGTTATTTCTTATTTCAGATAGATGTAAATGCACAATTTCATTTTTTAATTAATATTATTTAGATAAATGTTTTGCTTTCAAACACATTTATAAATACATTTCAGCATAAACCAAAAATTGTATAAAAGTATAAAGATTTTTTTTTAATGTTTTAAATAAAAAAAATATCAACCACTTTTTACTGTTTCAAATAAAGTAAAATAAAATCAACAACTACGTTTTATCCATTTGTCAATTAGTTAATCCTTTAAAATATTATTAACTTAAGTATGATCCCTTATTCTTATATTAATTATATATGTCAATAAGTATAGCTAAGAATGTGTGTGTGTGGTTTTACTTTTACATAAATATTTTCTAAATTATGATCGAAGTTGAGTCTTGTCATTTAATTTTCACAAACGTCATTTGAACATCGAATTACACCTTACTTGCACTAAAAAGTTGAATGAAATGTGTTTCGTTGATCCAGATTCATGACATCAGGAAGTGTGCTCATAATAGTGTGGCACAATTTCTATTTCTGTATGGTTTTGTTTAAGTTTTACAGTTTTTAATACACTATATGGTTCTAGTTTCAGTCAGCAAAAAAGGTTTTCCCTATTTGTTCACAATTGTCATAGAGACTGTTCTGCATATTTTGCATGAGACATAAAGAGCCAGATTGCTGAGGAAGGTCACATCTGTTTCCTATGTATCAAAATACCAAATGGATTTGCAATCAAATTTCCCTCCTGCTGCAAGAGAAATGACAGTTCACAGAAGACAGATTAAAATGAGTCGAGTATTAGTACAATGACATGTCTTGTATTTAATCTTTAAAATCAGATGAAGATTTAATTGTTACTCAAAGATAATAATTAAGAAGACATTTGCCATATTTGCAGTATTAATATTTACACTGTAAAACATGCTGGTTTCCACAAAATTTATTTGTGTTGAGACAACATGAAGGAATTAAGAAAACTTGTTGATTTTTACAAATTTAAGTTGATTGAACATGTAACAATTAAGTTGTTTACCCAAATAAAATTCAAGAATTGTGTGTTTCGGCTCAATTTAAATAAGTAGTTTGAACAAACGGGGCAGCACGGTGGCTCAGTTGTAAGCACTGTCGCCTCACAGCAAGAAGGATCACTGGTTTGAGTCCCGGCTGTGCCAGTTGGCATTTCTGTGAGGAGTTTGCATATTCTCCGTGTTAACGTGACATGCAGGTTAAGTGAACTGGGTAAGCTAAATTGGCCGTAGTAAGTGAATGCCTGAGTGTATGGATGTTTCCCAGTATTGGGTTGTGGCTGAAAGGGCATCCCCTGCGTAAAACATGCTGGAATAGTTGGTGGTTCATTCTTATGTGGTGATAAACAAGGGACAAAGCGGAAGGAAAATGAATGAACAAACAGCAAATGTCACCAACAATTGATTCAAGTGTCATTAGCTTGTTAACTGAATGGACGGATTTTTCAATACCAGTGTATTCATGACTTCTGGCTTCTCCAAAGGGATTTTTCTTAGAATTGTTACGTTTCCAGGTCTTATGAATGACAAGTAACCAATATTGGAAAGGCTCCAGTAATGTGTCTCAGTTTTTCAGGGTCCATTGTCTAATACATGGTAACCAGATGTTTTTTTTTTGTTTTTCTGTTTAAGATTTGTTACGCTGGCATGCTGTTTCATTTCATATTTGCAGACAACTAACATTCATTGTCTTTTCGAACTTCAGCCCTGTGAACATAAAGACATCTTTATTGGTGTAACTGAAATTGTATTATAGGGAATTTGGTTGCAAACCACAGTGATGTGTCTCTGACAGTTAGCATATTCATTCAAATAATGAATAATGGACAGGCTGATAATAAAGGAACAATTGTTATGTCTGTTACGGTTTCCAATGTGTAATTTCAATTGTGATTGTTGGTTGTATGCACAAGAAAAGGGAATTTAAAGCATCAGAACAATAAATGCATTTAAAATTGTCCTTGCATAAAAATGTAAAGAATGAAAATAATTTATTTTTGCTTTAATTAAAATGAGCTCAAACAACACAATTCTTGAGATTTCATTGGACAACTACATTTTTTATGTTCAAATAAATTTGGTAAAAGTGTTAAGTTAACCTAATCGATTTGCATTGGGTCAACATAAATGATTTATGTGGAACCCTGCATTTTTTTAGTGTGTGCTATTTTTAGTCTGTGCTTATTTACTGTAATTTACAATATATATATATATATATATATATATATATATATATATATATATATATATATATATATATATATATATATATATATATATATATATATATATATATATATATATATATATATAATAATATAAATAATATGTATAATTTATATTGTACAAAATACCATGTACAGAAAAAATATAATCTTCTGGCTTAAATAAAGTTTAAATTTATGGTAAATACATATTGTACATATTGTAAATGTAGTGCTCAGTAAAATCATTTAAAAAAATTAAATACTTTTTCAACTTTTATATGCAAATATATATTTTGAAATGTATCCCAGGTCAAGAAATTTTAAATGAATTAATTATTAAGATAATTACGTTTAATAAAATATTTGAATGAAATAGATTACATTTTTTATTATTTGCTTTCAAACATATTTATTATAGACACATTCCACCATCAACAAAAATTGTATTTAAATAAAAATATTTGTTTTTCACTGTTTAAAATTTGGGTGTCACAGTGGCGCAGTGGGTAGCATAATTGCTTCACAGCAAGAAGGTCACTGGTTCGAGCCCTGTCTGGGTCAGTTGGCATTTCTGTGTTGAGTTTGCATGTTCTCTCCATGTTTGTGTGGGTTTCCTCCATGTGCTTCAGTTTCCCCCAAAGTCCAAAGACATGTGGTACAGGTGAATTAAATAAGCTAAATTGGCCGTATGCGTGTGTTTAGGTGTTTTCCAGTGTTGGGTTGCTGGATAAGTTGGTAGTTCATTCCACTGTGGCAACCTCTGATAAATAACTACGCTGAAAAGAAAATGAATGTTTAAAATCTAGTTTTACAAATATGTATCTGAAAAATCAACCAGGTTTTACTCATTTGTCAAGAAGTTAAACGCTTAAAACACTTTTAAATTAAGTATAATCACTAAATCTTGTATTAATTATGTATTTCAATAAGTGCAGCTGAAACATTAGTATGTTGTTTTACTTTTACATAAATATGCATTCTAAGTGGTGATAGAACATGTTGTCATATTCTATAACAAACGTTATTTGAACATTGAAATAAACTTACACATTGAATTCTACATTAAAAAGTTGAATAAGATATGTTTAATTAATCAAGATTCATGACATCAGAAAGTTTGCTCACATTTACCCACCTTTATGTTGCTTCGACCACAAATGAACAAAAGAAGGATGCTGGGACGTATGTCACCATTCATTGTCATCATGTGGAACGACTATACATTGAAAACAACACGGTTAGTCTTTATTCCACCTCTTTTAGATCTCCACAGAAGAAAGGAAGTCATTCCAATTTTGACCGTCATGTTGGTCAAGAATTAATGATAGATTTTAGAATTTTAGTGTGGCTCCACTATGCCTTTAAGATTATACTCACGTCGCCCGGAAGCTGCTGCTGAGGACAAATGCAAGTTGGCGGCGCGCGCTGGAGAGCGTGAATGACAGACGGACGCGCGCGGGGTTTCTCTTCACGCAACTCATTCGTTTGTCTAGATATTTTTGTTGAGATATCCTTTGATGACGCCGTTGTATTCACAAACTACAGGTTGGAAATAACTACTAAACATCAGCGACAAGTTTCCCTGGGGTAAGTTGGTAAAACAATTAACTCCATGCGCACGTTTCGTTGAATGTTACGCCTTTTAAACATTATTCGCTTGTTCGTAATTCCAAAAGTAGTGTCTTGTTTTTACCAGTTTTTGGGGCATTAAACGAAATGTAACAACATATTTGTTTAAATATGCCTGGGCACTTATTAAACAGTGTTAGTTTAAACTACTTGTTCTCAAACCTGTTGGTAGTTTGTTTTTGTTTTGTCCATTTGTTTAGCGGGTTGTGAGAGATGTTTTATGCATCACTTTGTGTTTTTAGTTGCGTAGTTTGACTTCATACGCTATAGTTTAGGAGTTTGCCTTCAATATTTTAAGTGTTTTTAGACTTTATATCAAGGTTTCTTGTGTGTTACAGCGGACTGGGGATGCGCGCTCCCGTGCGTCAGTAATTGAGTGATGGTTGTGCTTAAATGTGTGTGAAATAAACTCTGAATTAAAGTATTTAGTGTGTCCGTGAGATGGGAATACAGTGATGTTTCGAAACGCAACATAAAGCAAACCCAAATGTCTGTTGTTCTTTCATTGTGGTTAAAGGAAGGGTTGCTCCCCGTTACTTGATACACTACCTTTCCCTTCTGGAGAGCGAGCCTTAAGCGCGCTCACGGGGAGATGCTGTCCAGTGTCCACAGAAGCGGAGAAATTAATGAGACACCTGATACTGATTTGGCAATTTGCGTGCACTCGGAATTCTAAATGTTCCGATATAAGTTATCATCAAGTCAATATGTAAAAAAAATTGTAATAGAGTTTTTGTTCGTCCCATTTTCATAGCAGAGTAACAAAACAACACCAGCCTTTGTCGCAATGGACTGAAAAAGTTTATGATCCAGTCTCATTTGCATTGATGTAATATATCACCACCAGTGATGCAGCCTTATGGCTTTTTTGGTTCCTTTTTATGTTTAGCTCTGTCAGAAACTACTTTTTACATGTGGGTGTTGACTTGATTTGGTTATGGGAAGTTGTTCTGTGGTTTGACTTGCTACAGACCATTAAACCATTTCAAACGGCATTTAAATAAGAAGTTTATCATTTAGGTGAGCAGGGTTGTGGCATCCCTAGAGAGACATGTACTTAAATAAAAACTGCGAAAGGATGGACTTTTACATCGGCTTCAAATAAATTGAAACCTGGATGAACCTAAACACCATACATGTTTAAGCCCATTGCACATTTAATAGTGATCCACCCTGCCAATGAGCCAATGATGTAAACCAAACAGTAATGAATGTATAATCTCTTACCCATACATTTGATATCTGAAAACATGTTTTGCATGTTATATGAGGTAAGGAGCAAATTCCAAACCATCTTAATGTACTTTCTGTTCTTTTCGTTTTATTGTACAATTCTACTTTGATGTTTACTAAAAAAAAATCAAATGATTTATGTACAAATGACGAGTCTTTGTTCACACAAATGGCTAAGGCCATATCCAGACTAATACATTTTTGTTTTAATGGATAGTTACCCAAAGCTGAAAATTCTGTAATCATTTACTTACTCTTGACTTGTTCCAAACCTGTTTGACTTTGATCACAAAAGAAGATGGTGTGAGGAAAGATAAACACCTGTGACCATTGACATTCAAGTATTTGTTTTTACTGCTATAGATGTTAATGGTTGCTGGTTTTCAACTTTTATTAAAGCGCCATGAAACCCCCTTTTTTGGTTCAAGTCTAAAGCCCCTTTCACACAGTGATACCGGTAAATATCTGGAAAATTTCCGGAACGACTTTACCGGTATATTCAAAAAAGCGCTGTTCACACAGGCGAGGATGTTACGGAAATTTTCCGGAAAAGAGCATTCACACATCCATTCCAAAATACCGGTAAATTCTTTCATCATTCACCACAAATGAGCTTTAAACGGCTGCGCTTGTATTTGTAAACATTTGACTAAATTACAGACTCTGTGGATGATCAATATTGTGAACAACTTTCGCAGGATCACTTTCGCATGTCGAGATGTTCATAATATGTGCGTGTGCAGGTGCTCATAGGCGCACGCAAAGCTTGAAGGTAAACAAACAACGGCTTATCATAAGCATCTCATCGATGATTATTTACACAGTTGGCATTAAGAACATATAAATGTGATCTGACTAACTTCTAGCAGCTAAATGTGTCTGGAAAAATATTCAAAGGCTTTTATCCTCACAAACCGCGCGGACGTAAATGTGTCTGACTGTTGTGATTGGCTAAAGCAGACATCTCACGTCAGCACGTTCTAGACGTGCACGCGCTTATTACGGCAATCTTACTTCTGCATTCACACAGCGAAGCATTCCGGCAAATTGCCGGTAATGATACAACTTCTCTTTCCGGAAAATAGCCAGAACGAATTTACCGGTATTTTCAAAAAGGACCTGTTCACACATACAACCTTTCCGGAAAATTGCCGGCAATTTTCCGGAAAGGTCTGTATGTGTGAAAGGGGCTTAAGAGTCTGTCTGGTTCAAATTTTTTCAAAAAATGCTCCAAGATTGGTGTAGAGCACCACGAGCAGAGGGAGGAGTGGGCGTGGCCAGCAGAGCAGGGGAAAAGAGGGTAACAAGCAACTGTCAGTTGGCTCACAAAATGAGACACAAACGGTGATTTTATAGTTTACAATGTTAAAATGTAAAGAAACAAACAGTAAGTAGCTTAATGCCCTACTTTTGCTATTTGTATTGTCATATACACATAACCACAATTTGTTATATCATTTTAAAGATAATCATGTTTATTTAAACACTAACTGAGGAGGACTTCTCTTCCACTGAATCCCCATGTCTGAATGCAGACATAGTGAATAGCAGTGCGGCAGGTCTCTTGCCCTGTCTATTACAACCATTAACCCTGCTGGTAATCTGGAGGATTTTAAACTTTGGGCAAACATAGCAGCACGAACATAGGCGATGTGTCTGAAAGGTAACAAACTGATAAAAAACAAAGTCTGGCATTTTCCAATTCTTGTACAGCTCTCCCAACAAAAATGCTTGCTGCCAACCAACAGCTTTGCTGTGTCCGCCCTGACAAAATTGTGGGGAAAAACATGCAACAAAGGGCGACGCAGTGGTGCAGTATGTAGTGCTTGCGCCTCACAGCAAGAAGGTTGCTGGTTCCAGCCTCGGCTGGGTCAGTTGGCGTTTTTATGTGGAGTTTGCATGTTCTTCCTGCATTCCTCCGGCTGCTTCGGTTTCCCCCACAGTCCAAAGACATGGGGTACAGGTGAATTGGATAGGCTAAATTGTCCGTAGTGTATGAGTGTGCGTTTATGTTTCCCGGAGATGGGCTGCGGCTGGAAGGGCATCCGCTACGTAAAAACGTGCTGGATAAGTTGACGGTACATTCCGCTGTGAAGACCTTGGATTAATAAAGGGACTAAGCTGAAAATGAATGAATGAATAAACATGCAACAAACCCTGTGGATTATGGAACATGTACAACCCATGCCGTGCGCAGACGCGGTGTCACCCTGTCATTGGGTCTGACGCCCCATTACACCCAGCATTACGCCCCATTTACACAGGGTGTCCGCGTCAACGCTTCCCATTGCCGAACTGCATTGTGAATCCGTCGGCGCCGCTTCAGAGGAGTTGCTCGCTGCAGAAGTTGGGACCAGCTCAACTTTTGAAGCGCTGATGCAAGCGTCACCCAATCAGATGGCTGTATGCAAATACACTAGCTAGACAGTGGCCTATTGCTGACTAAATTTCATTGGCTGACACTTCTATAATGATCACTTCAGCCCCAACTTCAGACACGCCTTTAGCCAAGCATTGACGCTGAAGCCCCGTGTGAATGGGGCGTCACAGCTTGTCAGGTCTTTCTTACCTTCAGAAAGCACATGCTCTCATGAATAATTATAAGCAGCAGTGTCTTCTCATAGGATAAAAAAAACTCCACTATGAATAATAATCAGGAACTGACCCATCTTCACTCTACTAGCAGATTTGCGCTACGTCACTGATTTTGATCCCGCCCCAAAAAATAATTTTAAACCCAAAATATGGAATTAGCTGACCAAAGCTCAAAACAGTTTTTTCTGTAAACTATCCTTTTAAGACTCACTTTTTTTTTCTCTATGCTGAGATATCGTTTTTAGACGATGAAAATGTATCTTTTTGAAAATGCTCTCAAAAGATAAATCTGAGAATGCCATTTTTATGTCGCAGTGTGGAGGCTTTTGAAATCTGTTGCATTTTAATCATGTGACACTGACCAAATCTGTTAAAATGGAGGATGTTGTAAAGCAGTTTTTGCTGTTCGCTGTTTTGACAACATTTTTAAATATTGCTTTTTCTCAAAGGACATGGAATGTTTACTCAGTTGTTGTTTTGGCATGTCTCCCAGTCTATATTCTCATATGCATTTGCAACTTTATGCTACTGTGTGTAACTCACATCAGTAATTCCACTCACTGTCAGTCAATTTACAAAAACTTTTTTTTCTCAACATATAACTGGGATGTTTCAAAGAACCTAAAAGTAAATTAACATATGTGCAGTACAGGGACAAAAGTATTTTAAGTCATTTCAACGTTAATAACTAATGTTTGAAAACTAATTAAAAATGATGTGTGGATGCACATAGAGTCTTGAAGCATTGAATTAAACATGCCAGCAGACTCAACACAACTGTACACTTAATCAAATACAATCCTATATTACATCACTATTGTTTTTGTTGTCAAGTTCTCGCACATACCTCATACCTTTTTTTTATGAAGAACCAAAAACCAAACTTGATTGAGGGGGGTGGGCCGAAGCTAAATATACCAAACTGTATTACATTTAAGTTGCCATTGTAACTTCCTTATTTAATAATAGTATTTAAAAATATATATTTATAAGAATATATACTTTTAATGGTTTTAATAATTAAAATTAAATAATATTAATAATAAGGTTTTAATAATTAAATTAAAATAAATAACCATTTGTCAACATCTGATTGCTTGGCAGGCCAAATCAAAGTTCGCCCTAGTTCGGGCATCTCTGCTCTAGACATTTTCACAATTAATTTTAGTTTTTTTGTAGACAATACTGGTATAATTTTTGAATGCATGTACTTTTAAGCATTTTAATACCTGAAAATGCTGTTATCATGTAGATGAATGGAAAAGTGCATAGGTTTTTTCCTGTATTTAGTTGAAATTTTTTGTGGGATGTTGGGTAAAATAATACTGCTCAAATATATGATCGGGCAATACACTCATATCAGGGTGTGCCTGGGTTGCAATTGGAGGCTCTTGACCGAATGATTTTCTGCTTGGCCTTTTAAATCTTGAGTTTAATGGCTTTTGTAATGCTGGAAGCTAATAGCACACATCTTCAACCAGAGAGAGAGAGAGCGAAGAGCTTAGACATTGGTGTCGGTTGAAGCAGAGGTAATTGGACCTTTTAATATAGTTCTCTTTAAGGATGTTTCCACATGTTTGAGCCCCCAAACACTCTAAAGCTCTGCTCACACTGTGAGATTTCAGCTGCGATTTTGTCATCTGAGACAAATTAGTGAGATCTTAAAAGATTCTTGAAATCCTAGACTAAAATCTGTGGTCTTTGATAGTTGGTTTGACATATTCACAGACAGCTACTCAGTGCCCATCGCGATCAAATTTTCCCTCCGATGAAGTTCTGGCAGTGTTAGACGATTTCAGACATTTGCCTGCAGTGTGACAACAGCTGCGACGAGTGTCAATCCAAGAACCAAAAGGAGCTCCGAATTTGATGACGCAATCCATGCGACAATTCAAATGACCACGGGGAAATGGCAAATCAGTTTTTTTCTTTCTGATTTTATTATTGAGACGCGCTGTGTGCTAAATTGGCGCTACAGATTGTTTACGTTTGCTGTGAAAAATCATTTCAGAACACGGGACAGTGAAAGTGTGGATGACGTCAAACTCTGGAAGAGTTTTCTTCCGTGTTTGGTGCATCTTTATTGTTGTTCAGTCTGACATTATGATGGATGAGATCATACAGTATGACATGAGAGCCATGTTTGTGCAGTCTGACATGCAACAATTGTTCAGGATTATAAAAATTCTCACAGTGTGAGCCGGCCTTAAGAGAGGTTCAGAGTTGTATGTGTGGGAACAAGTGATTTCAGACTATCTTAAAAGGACCCAAAAGCTGGCCAGAGGTTGTTTGTATGGTTCATTTGAGGTTTGATTTCTTCACTATGTGAAATAATGCATTTGTGGTGTTTTTAGCATTTTGTTTTTCGTCATTGCTTCCAACAACATGCAACTTTATTATGCTCAACACAGAAAGAGAAAGAGAAGGGGAGACAAGTGTTATTGTTTTTCTTAATTTCACTATATTATGAACACCAGAAGCACCGAGATCGCTTTCAGCTGATTATTTTTAATTGAACTGGGTTTGGTTCTTTTAAAGCAAACTAAATGTGAAAAAAATTACTCTACTACAAAAAGATTAACCTCTTTTTTCGTATGTGCCCAAGGTGTTTTACATGCATTTTTTTATTTCTCTTTCTTATTGGGGCTAATTGGAACTTAATTAGAATAAAAACCTAAGCATTATCTTTTGATATAATCAACTTTTTGAGAAAAATTATGTTCTTATATGTGAACTCTTAGTCTGAATATACATAAAACACTTTTTCCTGACTGTTTTTTTAATGCATAGTTAACATAGAAATTTTTTGAACATGTTTTGACTATCAGAGAGTAAAAACTATTTTTTCCCCCCATTTTGGACAGTTAAAAAGACTGGTTGGGGACATTTCATATGCTGCAAAACAGTTGCAGGTTGACACTGTACAGAATGTCTGTAACAAAATATAAAACATTTAAAGAATTTTAAATAGCCACTTAAGAGCTAAAATGTGCTGTCCACGTATGTGTCCACTAAGCCCTAGGAGGTTAAGGCTCACACTCATACAGTAGTTTGATTTGTGGTTTGATTGGAGTAGACATAAATATTATTCAATTTATCTTTTATTAGTTGTTTTTATTTTATTTATTGTATTTGTTTATAGGCCAGTCACAATAATATTTTTGTTGTACAATATATTGTATCAGGGTATGTAGCGATAAACAATATTATTGTCATTTTATGACACTCATTATGTAATGCCAGAATGACAATAAATAATCATCACAATGCAAGTACACACTTCCAAAGTGTACACAAAATATTTTATTTTTAAGAAAGTTTAATTGAATTCTAGTCATTTTAAAAATGTTATAATTAGGCTTTGGAATCATAATGTGAAAATGCATATCCTAAAAAAATAATGATAAATGTGAACAAAGTGCAGGGTAAAAAAAGTAACAGAGGCTGCAATATCTGCTACCAGATCTGTTTTTAGTTGTCAGACACCCACATGAAAATATACTATTGTAATTTATATAAAAAATTTTGACACTGACAGCTCCAATAGAGATAGAGATGTTGCTCAATCAGCTAAAATGTTGTTAGAATAGTTTTTTTTTATTTTTATTTTTTTTATGTATGGACTATATATTGCATCACCAAAAATTGAATGAGGTCATGTCCATGTGTTGTGAAATAAGTCGATATGTTGATTACTGTGACAGGCCTATTTGTTTACAATAAATTACTTTTGTTATATATATATATATATATATATATATATATATATATATATATATATATATATATATATATATATATATATATATATATATATATATATATATATATATATATATATATATATATATATATATAAATAAATAAATAAATAAATGAGGACAACAACCAGAGTTCTTTTGATCATTTAATACAGAACTGCCAAGTACAGTATGGACCAACCTTAAATGTTCACCATGCTTTTTTTGATATATTTTTGACTGTTTTAAGGAATAAAGTTGGCTAAAATTGGTTTATATGAAATTGCTTTCCCATACTTTTGTTAGAGTACATGTTAGAGTGCTATTATCTACTTAAGGCTGATCATTTCTAGCCATGTCTTTTTCCAAATGTGCATTTTATTAAAACAAATGTAGAGGTTTTCCCCATGGGCAGAGCTCATTTTTCACTCTGCAAACTAGTCATGCTGTCAGGATCATGCTGTCCATACATATCTGTTTTCATCATGGTGATGATCAGGGGAGCTTTGCCTCATGACTGGTCATTGCTCTTATGTTTCATAACAAAGCTGTCTTTCCATACGCTGTTATATTTCTGCAACATCACTCAGTGGAAGGAGCATGTAGAGGATTAGAGAACAGGATGTCTAGTCCAGAAAGCTTTTGGGTAACTTCACTTTCTGTCTGTGATTCTCAAATCAGATGACTGTTGTAATGTACGAGTTTTGCTTCAAATAATTTATAACCACAGTTAGTGTTTGTTTTACTTTTTATGTGAATTAGAGACCAAGTAAATCAGACTCTGGGGATATTTTCTTGTTTGCTTGTGTGTTTAGGGATTTGTAATTGTAAATGTAGTACTTTAAATTACTCGTGGTTAATAAAATGTATTCAATGTTTTCGATTTATAAAACAGATTTTTACTTTCATTTTTTCCATCCAGTATATGCATTTTTGTTTATATTTTTATATTTATTAAATTATATTTTATTTATATTAGTTTATTTTATTTATTTTATTAATTTTTATTTATTTTTATTTATTTATTTATATATATATATATATATATATATATATATATATATATATATATATATATATATATATATATATATATATTATTGATTATATTTATTGATATAAATTTTTATTATATTTTTTATTTATTTTAATTGATTTTATAAATTTTTTTAAATCTATTTTTATTTTGTTTATTTATTTTTACTGATATATTTGGTAAACGTTTAAATTTATTTATTTTAGTTTCTCAGAATTGGTTCATCTTGCAAAAATATTTTGTAATGTCAATTTCATTTTTAATTGAATTTTAATTTTCTAGGTAAAACAAAGCCCTTGCTATAATTTTAAACATAGATTTCTTTAATTTTTTTAATTTTTAATTTTACTTTTGAACTTATATTTTGTTTGTTTTTTAAATCAACAGTGCTACCTTGCTTGTTTTAAAGTTTCGAATGTTTTACAAAAAAGCTTAAAAAAATATTAATCCAAAAATATTTTTTAAATGAAAAATGCATAAATGTAATAATATGTTGCATTTAGTTTACATTTCACTTTACTCAAATTTCACCATGGTGGGTATGACCATGACCATGAAGTTGGCACAGTTACACTCATACCCATAATTCAGCAGACACAAACCTCAGGATCTTCTGAAGCAACTGCTCATTAATCAGAATAAGCATCAGCTCTCTGAACAAGATAATAGCAGCTGTGGTCCTGCTCTGGCCTGTGCAGCATGTGAGACTGTTGTTTTCATTTCACCAACAGTGCTTCTTGTGTTACCATTGATTAATATGGTGATTTCCTTTACATAGGCTGTCATTGTTTTAATCATTCGACAGGAAGACAGTACATCAGTTTCCTAGCATCCATAGCTACTGAACCAAGCATTCAAAACAACTCTCGGAGGAGCCATGTTGAACAAAATGTACTAATAACAACTAATATCCTGTATGTGTGTCTAAAAAAAGAGGCTTATGTAAAGATATGCAGATAAAGACGTCTTTCTGCAATCATCTAATAAATGCACCTATATTTGATGACAATAGAACATTTAAATGCTTGATGTTCCCTTTTTAGAGCCCCTTAGTTCTTTTCTGAGCTGAACTTCCCAGTAGACTCTCCTGTTTTCTCTCTGAGTAACGGCTGACCCTGTTGCATAAGTGCAGGACTGACATCATTGTTAAAGGGAACTAAATGCAATGTGGGCCCTCAAATCTCCCCCCTGCGCTGGGATGAAGAGCAGCTGGGACTCCTGAGGCACGGCCCTTTCTGTTAAGAAACTATTGGGAAACTGCCTCTTTCTGTGTACTGTAGCACAAACACCTGGATTTTGCATTTTGCTTGTAGATTGTATGTGTGGTTTTTTTTTTGTCTGGTTTATCCATTAAAAGTTTTTACTTGGAAGTTTTGGGAAGTTTCTATAGAAGTAGTTGTGTAGGAATTGTTCAAATTGGCAGCATGTGCAGGGCTGGTTTAGTAATGACGGACTCAAATATGTAACAATGATGTATGTGTTCCGAATAGCATTTGAGCCACCACTAATAATCTTAGTAGCTTATTGTATGTTATAGTTGATCCAAAGGCAATATTATTCACAAAAAAATTATTTTTAAGCCCAAAAAGAAATCAGTACCTTGATAATATTTTTCTAATATTTATTTAATTTAATTTTATGTTTCTTTTATATTTTTAATTTAATTTATTTTCTTATTAGTTTTTAATTAATTTAATTTAATTTTATATTATTTTATATTATATTATTTAATTTGAATTTTATTTTAACTTTTTTATTTAAATTTAGTTTAATATTTTATATTATAATTATATATTTATTTAATTTAATAAATTTTTATGTTTTATTTTCTATTATAATGTTCATTCATTCATTCATTCCTTTTCTTCTCGGCTTAGTCCCTTTATTAATCCGGGGTCGCCACAGCGGAATGAACCGCCAACTTATCCAACAAGCCTTCCAGCCGCAACTCATTTCTGGGAAACATCCACACACACATTCACACACACACTCACACACTACGGACAATTTAGACTACCCAATTCACCTGTACCGCATGTCTTTGGACTGTGGGGGAAACCGAAGCACCCGGAGGAAACCCACGCGAAGGCTGGGAGAACATGCAAACTCCACACAAAAATGCCAACTGAGCCAAGGTTCGAACCAGCGACCTTCTTGCTGTGAGGCGACAGCACTACCTACTGCGCCACTGCCTCGCCGCTACATTATAATATTTCAAATATTAATTTTTATGTGTTTTTTCATTAATTTTTTTTCTATTTTAATTTATTTAATTTATATTAAGTTATTTTATATTTTTCATTTAATTGTATATTATTTTATATTCTATTATATATATATATATATATATATATATATATATATATATATATATATATATATATATATATATATAATTTTATATATTATTTATTTAGATTTTTTATTTAGTTTTCATTAATTTTTACTTTTTATTTTTTATTTTGAACAGCCTTTTTTTACTTTTCTGTAAACACTGTGCACATCTAAAAACACATACAGCATTCTTCTCCACCTATTTACAAGGTGTGTTCTTGCTGTAGAGTTTTTAGTTATTAGCTGCTGTGGAATTTATAAAACTATATGTTCAACAAAGATTGTGAGAATCTGGCTTGGTGAACCACAAAGTTTAACAACAGTTTTGCAGGATCTTATTCTTTATTCTAAAATCAAGATCAATATTGTTTCTCCACCTTTCTCTTTAGTCATAACTGACCCTGGGCAGGTTATGTTTCTGAGTACCAAAAGGTGTTGCTGATGTAAAAATCTATTAAAATATTTGACATTCAAAAGTTGCCATTTAGTTTAAATTTATGATCTTTTTTCCCACTGAAGAGGAAGTTTTGAAAGGTACAGCGTGTTTTCATAGTACACTTCAACTCTTCATGAAAAGTTAAAGGAAATTTTGATTCCTCATTATACAACCTTTTTAAGGCTTTAACTTGGAGTGCATGTTTTCAGTTTAATGAGACGGATGTGTCATAATTATGAGTTGAGAACATTTCTGACTCACTCCAGAATATAAACACACACGTACACTTGAGCTCCTGACCACAGACTGACTTAGCACCATATTATGAACACACTGACATACCTTCTGCATGCAGTTAAACATGTATGCTCAGTGCTCACATGAGGATCCCAGATGTGCTGATCACTCAGGATATTCTTTGGCAGTGGGCCATAGAAACCTGGAGCATGCTGGGAAAAACACAGTCTGTTTCAAAGTTCTAATGAAGACATTGTCTACTAATGGGGGCCACGACTTATTGTTCTTGACTTATTTGCTTGCTCAAATGCATGCGTATTTGTGTAAGTGGGTCACATCAGTAAAGCGCATCCGTTTAGAGGTTGGAAGGGCTAATATCTTTGTTTTCCATCCGCTTGTTCCTGTTGCTGCCCTCGTGTCTTCATTTAGAGTCAGCAGAGCTTTTAGGTTGGTTTTTAAATGTGCATCGTCAGCTGTTTGGCTGCTTGCGTATTCAATCCGAGATGCTTTGAGGAGCTTTAAATCTGTGTAATTACATTTGTTAAAAACATTGGTGCCCACTTGATGGAATTTAACAACTCCAGACAGTTGTTAAACTATGTGTGGTTTGGAAATAGCTTTTGGTTTGTCGTTTAACATGGAATATGCAGAAACAGTTTTTCCTGGCTACAAAGTTTAGCCCTGCTTATGCTTGAGTTTGTTGTTTGCAAAATGTTAGTGATGCCAAAGAACTTGGTTAACCAAAAAACATGAGATCTTTTATTGGTATTAAGCAAAGATTGATCCTTTTTTATTATTAATAATAATATTCGATGCACCTGAGGTTAGGGGTTTTAAAACTGCTGCATCCCCCACCAGGGCGGCACCAGCACCTATTAGGGGGTCACGAGACATTGAGGCGTGCACTCGAGTAAATTATGATGATGATTATTATGCGTTCACTAGAGGGAATAATATGATTAATGTTAGCTCCACAGCTAATTTTCAGGCGCCTGTAGAGTTAATGCGTTCAAGTAAAATATAAACAACTAAAATAGACCAGGTGCTTTTTAAAACTAATGACGGCATGGCCGGAGTGGGACTCCTTTTCAGCCCTGGAGTTTCAAGCCTTAGTCCAGCCCACCTCAGTTCGCAACTGACTATAATAAAATAGCGTCATTTCCAGTTCAGTTTCTAATGACACTATCACGTCTTTTTCAAGGAAACAGCTACTTTAGAACTTAAAATGTTTTTTTACACTATTCTTTAAAACCTCAAAATACCCTTTCCTGCAATATCTGAATATATATTATGTGCAAAATTATTTATAGATATTTAGCCCTTTGTAAATGTGGTCACACAAAAAATAAAAATGTACACCTACATAAGTAACCTTATCAAAAAAAAGTTAAAAAGGTGAGGTTCGAACTCGGATCAGTGGCATCATATTGCAATGCACTGACCACTGGACCACAATAGAGCTATTATGCTGATGCTGCTTAGCAGGAGTAATATTCATTAGTATTAATTATTCTAATTCTTATTTAGAATTCTTATAAGCGGCATATATCTTATAATAAATAATTAATAATAAGAGTGAGGCTATGGTCAAATAATTAAATAAATTAAAAAGTGCGACTGCTGGGAGTGTAAGCAGCTGGGTACACTGGCCCTCACGGCGAAAAAACAGACTGGCCCTCCTGGAATTCTCCCGGTCCTCCCAATTAGCCAACCCGGGCCTGAATGACGGTAACTGAGCTGAATCCAATCAGCAGGATGCCAATCTGGATCTGTCACTAGAAGACTACTAACTACGTTTACATGGACATCTGTAGTCATTTGCCCTAATCTGAATAAGACGATAATATAATTATGTGAAGTGCTTTTTGAATGTTGCGTCACCAGGCTATTCACGTTTCCTGCAGTCTCATGTAATTTTGGGTGTTTCATCTTTAATTTCTGGACTTGAATTGCAGTTTGGCTGTTTAACATTCACTAATAAACATTTCAACTGGGCTATTTGACATGACTTTGACAGACTGGTGGAACAGTGTTGTTTTTATTGATACTGCACATCAAATGGAAAGAAAAAAAACTGCATTTCATGATGTGTGTGTGCTTGTGTGTGCGTGCATGTGCGGTCCTTTACTGACAGCCGCGTGTGTAGATCTTGTCACAAAATATGGCGAAAAGTGCTACATGATGGTAATAGTTAGATTGCGCTATTTACTTTAATAATGCCACTAATATATGCATATACTCCATGTCTTAATTCTATTTCTTTTTAATTCAATTATGACTTTCAATTATGTCAGATTAAGGCAGAAATTCTCAAACTTTTCAGCCCGGGACCCCCAAAATAACAATGCCAATGACTCTCGACCCCCACTATTTTCGAGAGTGGTTATCATACAAACGTTGCACACAACACTCACACAAACCAATAGGCCTATATAAACAGAAGCATATTGACAACACAAAAACAGTGCAACAGTCTAAGAACAATATCGTTTTTTATTTTTTATTATTATTTAATATTAACCTCACCTGATGAGACTGGTGGGCACAATATTTAAGTTACATTACAAGTCTTTTCTTGGTTTAATTTAAGAGACTACCACTTAAAGATCATGCTCCATGTTCAGTCATGGCCTGTATTTATTTAAAATGTACATGAGTGCTGTAAAGATGTCAAAGTTTAGCTAGTGGCGTAAAATCAATCTGGTGCAATTGATGCTATTGCTCTGTCGTTAATCTAAAAAAAAAAATGAAAGGCTGACGGCTTTTTGTTTAAATATTGCATTTTTCATGTAACTATTTTTATCTTTTGTAGGTTATGAATTAATAATGGTATTTTAAACGTTTATTCAAATGTATTAGATTTTTGGAAAAGTAATATGTGTATGATGTTTGTGCATGCATTATAATTTTGGCTCAAGGCAGGGGTGCCTGGGGGGCGCGAGTGAAATTGGACAAACGGGTAGAAACCCATGATCTAGCAATCTCTGCACGTCACAAGGACACACTTCAGAAAAATAGTAGATTTCTAGATACAAATAAATTGTTGTGGATGGATTACGCTCTCCAAAATGCAATTTTTCATATTTATTTCGTTGGATGGATCAGAAGCTGGGGATTTGATTTATTTGGGCTTGTCAGCCGTAAAGTATTGTACAAAACGTCCTAAGAGGAGTGACTGTCACAAAGCAAAAGAGGCTGTTTTTTTGCAGAGGTGATGGGTTCAGCCTGTGGTTGAGCGAGAGAAAGAGAGCGAAACAACATGATTTTTCAATTAAGCCTCCCCTCAGAATTTTCTTCGTAAGAGTGCAAAAAGCCAGATCTGGAGGGAGATCAAACCTCCACCCAAGTTAGTCCATGTGAAATTGCATATGTTTTATATAGAGTAACAGAGAACCACATCATCATGTATTAAACCTTTTCCTTTAACATAAAGCAAACTCTTATTTGCAGTTACAGTAATATGTAGTGTAATCACAACAGTGCCAAGCTCATGTTCAAGAGCTTACAGATCATGTTGTGTAATACAAAAATGTCTGTAAGACTTCACATTGTGCCTTGAAAACTGGTAACAATGAATTTTGGATTATGTTGGCACAACACAGTGAATAATTTGAAGTGATCTCTGTTGTCTTGGATTGCATTCTATTATTCGCACATTGTTATTGGCTAGTAATTTGTTATATAAATATTGCATTATTTAGAGCCATATAAAATCAGAATTTGTTTTCAAAATGTATTTTTCTGTACCGTTTTTAATTTAAATAATTGCAATTAAATTTTACAAACATTTTAGTAAAAATGACAAATGCTTAAATCTGTCTTAAAGCATTATAGCTTTATTGTTAATGCAGACACTTCTAACATGTTATCCAATGTTTGAATATGGATATAATTTTGAATATTCAGATCATACATTTGTATCTTGTGCCAAATAGTGCAGTTTAAATAAATAGAATTGTCAAGCAGACAAACTTGACCAACACCTTATTAAAAATGTATATTGGCTTATGTTGCATTCGCATGTTGCCATCCTTATTTTAAAAATTTACTGCATCCTGAAGGAGACCCAGCTGATCAGGAAAAAAATATTTAAAAAAAAATCAACACCACCGTCTACTGTAGTGCAGTCTTAATATTTAAACCAAATAGTACAATAAAAATTGACTATTTCGATTTGTGTCCATGTATGAGTAATGCAATGGAAAAATAATGTGAAACTATGGTGTATTGATATCATCCCGACCGCTACAATGTAGACTGTTTTAATGATTCACATTCTGTATATGTTCAGTTTTAATGTGGTAAATACACATTTACCTAAAGAAACATCCACTTCCTGTATTCCTTGTTTAAGAAAATATTTCTGTGTGACACGAGTGTTGTGTCTCCAGGTGCTCATGCATAAAGTTTTGCATATTTTCCAAGTTAAACTTTGTGTAAAAAATGAGTGCAAGTAAACGATGTTGTGTAAATATACATCTACTTCAGAGATGTCATGTCATGCCACGGTAACCTTTGGTTTGGCCCGCCATCCCATTTGAAATGAGAGGGAGAATGATGGGGAGATGGTTGGGGCGAATACAAATGTCACTTTAAATTTATGGTAAACTTTAGTTTCTTTGTTTTATTTGAGGAGCTACTAAAAAGCCAACTGCAATAAAATGTTTCAGTTAAATAAAAATAAAACAGACTTTTAAAATGTAAATACTGTCAGTTGACAAATGCACAAGACATCGGCGAGCAAGTCAAGGCAAAGGCAGGAGCAGTTTATCAGCATGAACTCCATTGTGTTATAAATGACATTGTTTATGTTTTTACTGTATAATGTGATCATAATAAAATGCTAAAAATAATACTGCATCATTAGTTCATATGTTTAAAGCATTGTTTACAGTTATTTTCAAATATTAGCGAATAAATTAGGAACTTGCTCATGACAAATTTAATGTCATATGGTTAATGTCAGTTAACTTCGACCCACAGCCCTCAGTCAAGTTTGGTTATTGGCCCTTTATAAGAAAAAGTCAGGGCACCCCTGTATTATAATTTACTCTGCAGTTTAAATGTCTCTTAAACAATAGTAAAAATGCTACTACGGCATTCTTTAATTATTTTTGTTGCATATGTTTTTCAATATGGGCATTAAAAATGGGCCACTTTTTTTTTTTTTTTTTTTTTTTTTTTTTAAAGCTTCATGAGGCCACTGTTTTTCTCCCAGCGTTGTATAAAAAAAAAATCAAGCATTAACTTTGGGCGATATATCTGTCAAACATAATGCTGTAGTGGAGATAAGTCTCTAGGTTTTGTTTGATGGATTAGTAGTAGAGATGGAATAATTGCCTCAGTAGAGACATGGAAGGAGGACTGGAGGATACACATCTCTGTTTCTAATGGTTAGCCTTTTAAAAACATTTACACTAAAAACCCAGGGAATCCACATTCAACTTGAATCCTTCAGTTTGTTTGATTTCTGCTTCACTACAATAATGTCCAACTCTGTGTAGTTTTTCATGTACCTGTTTTAAGTTAGCACTAATACGTTGCACACATTAACAGGATGGCCTTTTAGGCCTTCCAAATTGTAGTTGACTTTAGTAGTCTTCAGAAAAAAAGATTTTTTAGCCTTGTCTGTGGTCATTGGTCATTCATTAAATGCGAAATGCAGGAGAAAAAAAAAACATGAAAGGAGAGGAAGTTTATTACTCGTGGTTCTGTCTAAAATGTATTAATGTTACATTTTACTGTTAAATCGTTCAACATTTAAGGTGCAGTTATTATATTGTTTTAAATACATCATACTGGGGAGAGTTTTTTGTTAATAAACGTCAGGCTTTCTTGTTTACAGATCAGATCTGGTTATCTTTGGTACTGAGTTTTAAGTTCATTGCTGACACAGGAAGATGCAGATGTCCCAACGAATAAAGAGACTACATTGATCGTCTGTCTGGCCAGATGGACCAACTGGCATCATTCCATGTTATGTTCTCCTACCGTGACCCACTTGTTACCCTCATCAAAAGTTTTTCATCTTGATTCGTGCCTCAATCCACATTGCAGCCCTCTAATGAACTGTTATCTCCATTCATTCGAGTTCTTGATGAATTGGCCAGCTTTTCGTTATCTCTTTGTGCCCCTGGATTGGGGCTGCCGTTGTGGCTTTGGCAAGGTCTGATATTTGTGAGTAAATGCGTACTACCCAAAACAAGCTCTGTTCCAGATTTTCTTCTACCTTAACAGTCATAAACCGTCAACCTCTAACAAAAGCACTGTGGTAGGAAGGCTTCTCTGGTGTGAAACCACATCATGGTTCTGGGCACATTGTCCTGTCACGTGTTTTTCTTTTGGTTCACTGGGCTGTCCTGTCCTTCCCAGACCATCCCACTTGGCATTGCTTGTCTCTACAGTGACTTCTTCCCCAGTCTTTACGGGATGGATTGTCTCTGTCAGTTGTATATGGTTTGAAAGCTTCTAGATTTCACTCTTGTCTGGTGTTCATGTGCAAAGGGAGAGATGCTAAAGAGAGAGAGCATGTTGAGAGGTAAAATGCTTAACTTATCTTTCCTTTATCTTTGCCTCCGTGCTGTCACATTTTGCTTATCTAATCTTGATTTGAAGATGTTATGCAGATTTTCCACAAATCTGTATCTTCATCATTGTTTATTTGATCTGTATTTTAGCTTTTGCTTGGCATATGTGTCTGTGTTCATCTGAGTGGTCAGTTTAAAAGAGTCCAGTTGAAATCTTTGGCTTTTTTTTTTTTTTTTTTTGTTAAATATGTCATCAAGGTTTGAGTTATGCCTTAGAGCCTCATCTGGTTTTGCTTATTTTAATTAGCTATAAATAAGCATGTTTTTCCCCATTGATTTCTCTGTGTGTGTACAAAGAGTTTTGGAATATTATGGTGTGTTTGTCTCTTGGAGTTTAACTCTTAATTGTTCCCTCTCATATAAATATGCATCGTCAGCCAGACTTGCTTTGCCAAATGATGCATTTCTATTTTTTTTTTACTAGCAACACAGAGCTGCCTATTTAGGTTTTCTGCCAAAATACATAGTAGTTATTGTATTTTGAATTGTGTGAAGCTGACCTGTTTTTAGCAACGAGTATAAAGCAGAATATCCTGTTTATTTCATGGTGCTGATAAATGTTGGTGGCAGTTTATAAGTCAGTGAAACTTTATTTACTCAGTGTTTTGCTATTTCTGTTCTGTTTTTAAGGGGCTTTATGTAGAATCCAGAAATGTGTACTATTACTGACACCGTTGGCTGTAAAGAACTGCAGCCAGCAGTTGTGCTCATTAACACATGACATACAAAAGAAGCATGATTCAGGGCCCCAATACACAGCACTTGCAGCAAGCTCTATTCCATTTTTGTTTTAACATAAGCATCTATATGTTTATATCCATACTGCTGTGAGTGATTTGTTTATAATTTTTTTTTTAAATAAAATATACTGTTTGCTTTTTACTCCGCATAGATGCACACAGAAGAAATTATACTTCTGAGATACCATCATATAAAAAGCATTGGATAATGGTGATGCCAGTGTTTAATGTTGACATGAGGTCATTAAAATTTGACTTGACACTGCAAAATCTCTCTTTCAGCATTCTCTGGCCCTATCTTGAACATTGTTTGAGCATTGGTTTCATGTGTCACTGAAAGGAAGTGAAATGCTCTGGAGCTTGTGTAAACCTCACATCTTTTTAATTTATCCTGGCAAAAACAGTCCTTTAAATAAAAACCAGCAGGTTTTAATGGACAAAGGCTGTGGAAATAAGTGTCGTGCCTGCAGGTGTTGAGGAGCTTGTAAATAAAAATGAACATGTCAGCTTTCCAGTTTAAGGTCATAAGATTTCCAAAAAATGCAGTCTAAATGTATTCATATCAATACCAAATTATACGAAACATTAAATCCTTGAGATTTTTATTTTTATTTTTATTTTTTAAGACAAGTTCCAGGGTGCAAAACTGCCTAAAATAGTTAATGCTGCTATGGGAAATGCTTTTGGACCATTTCGATTTTTACAATGAGTGTGATTAATCATAGCAACTTCGCAATATTGAAAACAAGTTACTGGAACTTTTTACATTCGAAATGGGCAAATACAAAGAGAGACATCTATGTGCAAACTGAACTCTACTGATATATCTTGGATTTTGCCCAGCTGAATTAAGTTATTAGTGTAATGACATGTATATAATTCTATATTTACTGTACTTATCTGAATGAGGAAATGCTTTTTAGCTTTGTTGTTTGTAAACGTTAATGCCACTTAAAACCTTAAAAGACATGCAAAAAAGGTCAATTACAAATTTGTTCATCTCTTCAGGGTGTCAACAAAGGGTAGTTTTGTATTGTATTTCTTAGTTTAGCGGTCATGGATATATCTAAATGTGTTAATAAACACACATTCAAGATTTCAAGTATGATGTAAAATGTTGGATGAATGCCCTGGCTGTTGACTAATTCAGTCCAAAGTTAACTTTCTTCAAAGGTTACTTCAGAATTGTTTACTCGACTTCATTGCAGAAGCACATTATGGTGATACTTAGGAAAAGAAAATACAAATATTTGTAAACCTGCATGCGAAGAGGCACTAGGTGGAGCTCTGGACTTTGTCAGGTGAGGATCTTTGCTCTAATCTCGCTCTCTCTTTGTTATTATCTCTCACACACTCATTTGCTCCTCCTCTTTACCCCTCATTCTTACAGAAATGCAGTAATCTTAACCAGACATGATCTGTTTTATCTCACTCTGACACCTAGGCTATGTCTGCACACTGTCATCACTTTTACTCCAGAGATTTCTGTTTAGTTTACACAGCAGATTGGTTTTGTTTAGAGAGGAAACGGTTTGAACACCTTCCTTTCACAATGTGTTATGCATTTACTTTGATCTAAGAGGGAGCAGAGAGAAATAGTATTTTTTTTAAAGCAGTTAATTCCAGCTTAGTGTTTTAGACCTACAGGATGCTGTATATCACACAATTAATCAGCCAATATTCGGCCACTGTAAGCAAACCGCAGACTATCATCCTACTTTGTCAGTTTCAAAATCTACTTGCAGACAATTATTCATTTACAGAAATACTGTGTATTAAAAACAAAATAATAAATTACTGCCAAGTAAGAGTTGTATGTTGTATGGAAAATAGATAATGTCTGCATTTTTTATTAATTCTTATCATTATTATTTTTGTGTTATATTTAAGACTATTTTGATCAAATATTGCACCACAATACAGCCAAGTTTTATCTATTAAAAAATCTGCAAATTTAAGCTAACAAAACATTAATGGAAACACATTACAGAAAATTTAGGTTGAAGAATTTTATGTATTTAATGTAAATTTGATGCAAATGGAAATCATTTTTTGTGGTAGCTTATGCTGTGAGACGTATGATATAAATAAACATCCAGAATTAAAATGGCTCATTTTTTTTAAAAAGGTTAAGTAAAGATATTAACTTGGGCTAGTTGAATGTTGACTGCCTGTGCCTAACTGATATTACAAATTCCCAAAATGGCTGGCGAAAAAAAAAAAAAAAAAAAAAAAAAAAAAAGGTAATTTCAGTTGCAATGTCGGTTTGCAATTGTGCAATGTCGATTGAGGAATATCCAAACAGTTTTCTTCATTGCATACCAGTAAACACTTTTGTTCTTTGGCTCTTCGCTTCATTTCCATTTGCATACGATTGCCACATTAAAAACAAAAAACACTTTTGTTCTTTGTGATTCACTATATTGCCAAAAGTTATGGAACATCTACCTTTACATGCACATGAACTTTAATGGCATCCCATTCTTAATCTATAGGATCTGGAGTTAGCCAACCCCTTGCAGCTATAAGAGCTTTAGGTCTTTTGGGACGTCTTTCCACAAGGTTTAGGACAGGGGTGTCCAAAGTCGGTCCTGGAGGGCCGGTGTCCTGCAGATTTTAGCTCATCCTTGCAGGTATGTTGAGGCAAGTTGGTTTCTACAAAGCCTAGTAAGAGCTTGATTAGCTAGCCCAGGTGTGTCTGATTGGGGTTGGAACTGAACTTTGCAGGACACCGGCCCTCCAGGACCGAGTTTGGACATACCTGGTTAAGGAGCATTGTCACTAGTACATTTTTTTAAGTCAGATACTGATTTTGGATGAGATAGAATGGCTCGCGAAGCCAGTAACAAACGGTCACCACGAAATTAAAATTTTGAAACTGTGCAAAATCTTCTGGTATGCTGAAGCATTAAGAGTTTCTTTCACTAGATCCCCTGAAAAACAACCCCAAACTATAATCCCTTTCCACCTAAATGAACAGTTGACACAATACCGTCAAGCAAGAAGTGATCTCCTGTCAATTGCCAAACCCAGACTGACAGCAGCATGTTTCATCACTCCAGAGAACAGTAAATGTACAGTATTGTAGTTCCTCTGTCATGGAAGCCCTGTCCATGAAGCTCTTTATGTGGTGTTCTTGAACTAATCTGAAGGTCACATGCAGTTTGGAGCTCTGTAGCTATTGACTTTGCAGAAAGTTGAGTTGGTGACTTCTTCAAACTGTGTGCCTCAGCATACGCTGACTCCTCTGCCTAAGATGTCCTACCATTTAGACTGAGTTTTAATTTTTCCCAAGGCCCTCCACTTTGTTAAAATACAGCACATTCTTACTGGCAACTCATTACAAATTGACATTTACCCAGGACCCCTTCTTGTCACTCTTCTTGTCACATCATTATGATGGGCAGGGTCCTCCATTGCTTTAAATTGAACTTTAATTGTAAAATAAATAAAAAAATTGTCTATATGCTGGTGTGAAGGGCATCAGCAATTATGTCATTATGATTAAACGACATATTGGGTAATACTTTTGCCATTATTGGGGTATGAGATTTTCTTAAGTAAACAGTCAGAATTATTTTACTTGCATTACCTTCAAACACATTTATGGGTACATAATCCACTTTCTAGTACTTAACCCAACCATTTGTTAATATAAACACAGGATGTAGCAGCCAGGTACAACTAGTTGCAGTTTATTGACAATAAATAAATATTAAAAAAAGTCTTCTGTGGCAGCGCAAGATATTTCTGACAGAAATTGACGTGTTAGCAGTCTCCATTCGCTGAACAGCTTTGTTGTCTGTGATATTTTAAAATATTGATGCTGAAAAAGCATCTTACGTCAGCAGGCGGTGTCTGAAACATTATACAACATCAAGCTGATCTAGGGGCTATTTCATAAAAGTGGTTAAGAAAAGCGGGGATTAAAGTCAAAAGCCTGACTTCAATGAGCCGTGCTAAATGTCCACGCTAAATTGGTTCCATAACAGCAAATTGAAGATCAATTGATCCATCTAGTCTGAGTTCAGTTTAAATAATCTAGATAACTGCTCATGCATGTTTCTGTCGTGATACCGTAAAAGTCGAGCATAGATGCATCAATTATGTTGTGTGTGCTACCATGGCAACTTCGAGAACTGAAAGAGCTCTGAAATGAGACATAGCTGTCCATAGCGAGTGAGCCGCGAAACTGCAGATTGTTCAATAGGCTACATTTGTAGCAATATATTTTTGAATATAGGCTATTATTTAGGCCTATTAACATGAAATTAAATATTTGTTATCATACATAGTAATTGTGCTTGACCGCGCGCATGTGCGTGATGTAGAGAGAATTTGCGCTTGCAGTCAATTGTTGCTTGCAAGGAAAAGTTTTAATGTATTGCAGGCTCACTGTAACATGCAAAATGTTCTAAATGTAAGCACATAGGTTTAAAATAAACAAAGAGCCGTGAACACAAGCGGTGGGATTTTTAATTTGCTTCCCGAATCTGCTGCAAATTGTTGCTTTCCCTTTGCCACTTGTTTCCCGCGGCCCGTGGGAAAATATCTTTACATTAAAGTGAGGCTGCTGCTAAGCACGGATCATCTCCTGATTATTCCCCTCATTTTATAGCTTTAAAGTCATTATTTAAGAAATGCATGTTCTTTATATTAGTCAGTGTCTTTCTTACCCCCGTGCTCGTGTGGGTTTCCTCCAGGTGCTCCGGTTACCCTCAAATCCAAAGATATGCGGTGAATTGAAGCTAAATTGGCCGTAACGTTTTTTTGTTTTTTTTTTGGCTATTAAGTGACTATAAAGTTTTAAACATTATTAAGAGTTAAAGTGAATTAAAATGACATCAAATTATGGCAGGTGAATGTTAATGTTACTTTGATTAAGCTTGAACTTAAGACTTAGCCTGAGAGTTAGCCTGCCCCGGACCAGGCTAGTTTCCCAGCATAAGTTGCCAGATTAACTGAGTTTGAACTATCGTAAATGTGATTTATGAAACCGAATCCGCCATTAATAAACCTGATTTAACAAAATAAGCATGACTTTTTCTGTAAGCGTGATTTATGGAATAGCCCCCTGGTCTGGAGCGCAGCTCGTCTGTGTTGGGCAATTGAATTTGTCTGATTTAAGTATTTTCATGAATAGTATTTTATAGTTTGTAGTATTTTTCTAATTAGGAATTCATATTGTGTGTAGATAATGCCTTCACTTATAAAGACTGTCAAGACAGATTCATTTATCTTATCATTTATGATAAATGATCATTTGATCATTGATCATTTATTTTAATTAAACGATGTTATAAAAATAATGCCTACCTGTGCTGCATGTCACTTTTCTGCTCTCAGTAATCTAAATGTGTGAATAAATGTGCAAGAAATATATACATACTAACTATCATTTTAATGTGATCAATAGATTTTTCGTTGTTGTTTTTTTTCTCCATCTAAACACATTTAACTCTGTCATAACTGCAATATTTACACTCCTCTATAAATTGTATAGCATATGTGACTGTATGGGCTGCTTTTCTCTGTACTCAAGTGGGTAGGTTTAGGGTGTGCAGTAGGTGCTCAAATATGGCTGAAAGTATGCATTCATTTTACAAATACATGTGAATGTTTAATGGCACTCATGATGAAATTACCAACCAAAACCATCTGAGAATTTTGCACATTGTTAAAAAAAATAAAATAAAAAATTCATAAATAAACTAAGGCTGCCACCTGTGCAATCTTACAATAACACACTTGAAGGCACTAAGGCAGTTCACATACACTACCTGATAAAAGTCTTGCCCCTATCCTAGTTTTAGGAATAGCAAATAATAACTTGACTTCTAGTTGATCATTTGGTATCAGAAGGGGCTTATATGAAAGGCAAAGGCCCCTAGATTACACTAATTTTACCAAAATAAAATATAATCATGTCTTGGTTTTTAATTATACTTCTAAGGACAATAAGGTCTGACTTTGCTTAGCCAAAAGTCTTGTCACTTAACAGAAATTATGTACAGTATAGAATATAAAGTCATTGTGCAGTGGAAAAAGAATTCATATTGTGTATATCTCCCATGAGTTTGGAGGACTGCATTCATACATCTCTGCAACTACTCAAATAAATTTTTAATATAGTCATCTGGAATGGCAAAGGAAGCATTCTTGCAGGACTCCCAGAGTTCATCAAGATTCTTAGGATTCATCATCAATGCCTCCTCCTTCATCTTACACCAAACATGCTCAATAATGTTTATAACTGGTGACTGGGCTGGCCAATCTTGGAGCACCTTGACCTTCTTTGCCTTCAGGAGCTTTGATGTAGAGGCTGAATTATGAGGAGCGCTATCCTGTTGAAATATTTGCCCTTTTCTGTGGTTTGTAATGTAATGGGCAGCACAGATGTCTTGATACCTCAGACTGTTGATGTTGCCATCCACTCTGCATATCTCTTGCATGCTCCATACTGAATGTAACACCAAACCATGATTTTTCCTTCACCAAATTTAACTAATTTCTATGAGAATCTTAAGTAGGTCTTCTGCAGAATTTGTGATGATTGGGATGCAGTTCAACAGATGATTCATCTAAAATATCTACCTTCAGCCACTTTCCAAATTATCAATTAGAAGTCAAGTTATTACTTGTTGCTCTTACAACTGGGATCAACGACAAGACTTTTGTCAGGTAGTGTATGTGCTTGATCTTTATAAACCTATATGGTCATGAAAGTGATTCGAACACCTGATTTCAGTTATTCAAACTGTAAAAAAAAAATTAAACACAGGAGACACTTTTGAGATGCCTTTTTTCACTTCAACTTTTCACTATCAGATTGATATGCTTATAATATCATTCATTCTGCATGTTGTATCTGTGATCTTTTTAAGTTAGTTTGTGTTAGTAAGCTTCTCTATTTTATTCCATTGGCATGTTACTGTGATCTGAATTCATGCTTCAGCTCACCCACACATCACGTCAGTGTGTCAGACTTCACTTTGTCCTTGTGCATTCATACACGGTATCACTTTTCCACTACTCTCCTCCTTGTCAGTCTGTGAGGCCTACATGCTATGGTGGGAAAGCACCGTGCTATATTTGAATACCTCTGATGTCTGTCTTCACATGGAGCTTTAGTTGCCTTACAGTACTGAGAGGGGGTGCACTGACAGTGGGGGGGAGAGTGTGTGCACTCATTTATGTGTGTGTGTGTGTGCCACATGGCCCTCGCTTTCCTCCCCTCTTCCCGTTGCTTGTTCGCTCCCTGACCTTCTCTAAAGCGATACATCTTTTCTGAAGAGCAGCAAATGAATCTGTCCTGAGTTTTACTCTGCATTTAACCCTTTCATGATTGAATATACTTCACTTTTTTCCATGCAGTGAGGCTTCTGAAACGAGTGGTACTTCTACAGTAAGTTAAATGGGTGCATTATATATCTTTTTTTCATTCTATGTTTAACTCTGTATGTGTTCTGTTGAACGCTTTGATAGAATGGTGAACCGTGTAAAGCATGTATTTTTAAATTAGTTGTTTATAAGTTATAATGAACTCAGAATCCCACTGAATTACATTTCTCTCTACTGGAAGTAAACTGGGTTATGATCAGGGACCGAGCATGCTGAGAGTGTATTATCTATTAATACTGAGTGGTCTTTGATATGAGACAGACACAGAAGGACAGTGACCGAGTGTATGTACAGAACTTGTTGCCTCCTGTTTCGACAAATTTCTAAAAGTCTTCTTAAAGACTCAATTCTGCTATTTTAGTCATGATTTTAGTTTAAGTCATTTGTATTTGATGTACTGATGTCTGTTTTTTTTTTAAATAAAATAGATGGTCACACTTTATTTTGATGGTCTGTGTGTTGAATTTAAGTTACATTGCATCTACATGCAAAATAATTCTCATTCGATTATAAGTAGAAGTGTTGGGTTGGGGTTAGTGTAAGTTGACATGTACTTGCAAAGTTTCTTATAGTCAGTTAAATGTCTGTTCAACAGCAGTATCAACAGATATTATAGCAGACCGTCTACTAATATTCAAATGGACCATCAAAATAAAGTGTTACCAAATAGATTAACCTCAGTTGCTCTTTGCTTGGCTTACTCCATTGGGTGTAGGTGGTCATCTCATGTAATTGAGCAGTATAATTTGAATTTAAGAATGCAATTTAAAGTAAGAAAGTACCGGTATGGCTTGACATTCTGTCTATTAAAACCTTTTATGTTACATTGTGTGTGCAATTTGGCACATTTGTAAAACGAGTTAAAATAATGGGTGGAAGAATACTTTATTTATTTATTTTTTGTGGCATTGGTACAGAAAAATGTGGTTTCTTGTCACAAAGAAACTGTTTAAACCTCACTTGGATGATAAAAGATCATTTAACAAAGCCCATGACCTTGGGTTTCAAATGCAGCCGTAGTGTTTTTCTGACCACTTTCTGTCGTTGAGGTGTGCATCCTTTAATGGTGTGTGCGGGCAGTAAGCCTAAATAACGAAGCCTCATGCTCTACAGCTGTCCTGTGACCCCACCTGCTCTCTCTCCATCACTTCTCAGACTGAAATAGACCATCACAAATGGCAGATGCACATTACAAACAATATTTTCTGTTCAACATGAGGTCAGAGGAGGAAATTAGGCTTTCAAGCCTGTTACCCATATGCAGCCAGATGTGATTAGCATGGAAAACACATTCTGTATGGCAGGATAAGCTTTTAAGCTATGTAAATATTTTAACTCCATTTCCACACTGCAATATCATTTTCCATTGGTTGAGTATTTGTGTCTGTAGTCCTTAATAGTGTGACAGGCTTATGTGTTAGCTGTAAATTAACCATCCGTATGCTAAATATACTCAGTCTAGCTTTAGCTAAGCTTAAGTGGCTAACAATGACTTATTATCTGGCTTAAGGATGATTTTTCGGTGCCTTCCTGTCATCGTGTAGCAAAATTCATATGTGTCACAACAGGGGGTTTAGCTCAGAGCAGTACTGAAAGGAGTGTCAAACTCTAAACACTAAAAATATCTGAACGCTTTCTTTTCAAACGAGATTAATACGAAAGGAGAATGTAGGACTCCTAGATGCTTTTTAGAAAGTTTATCTATTTTTAACATGACACTTTTAGCTTGTTTATTCTGTGAGACTCTGAACAGCAGCCTTTGAGGTCTGTAAGACTTGTTTTAAAAATAAGCCTTTTATACCCAAAGGCTGTATTTATTTGATCACTAAAACAGTAATATTTAAAAACACCTTTGCAATTTGGAAGAACTGATTTTTCAGCAACCATGACTCCCGCCCCATAATACTTTCTAATCGTAAATGAATCTCACTTCAAACAGGTGAGATTCATTGGTGTCCGTTCACGCTACAAAAATCACAGTGAGAACTGTGAGTGCACAAGGGTGAAATGACATTATGTGCATTAAACACTTGTTACATCATTTACATGTTTACTCATTTATACAAGGAAAATTTCGTAATATATACATTAAATTCGAAAAGATGAGATCAAGCATAGCTGCCTGCTTAGGCATGGGACGATATAAGATTCTAAATGTATGTAAACCTTGGATAAAAATATCACTAGGGATGCTCCGATCAGAATTTTAGCAGCCGTACACTGTAAAAAAAAGAATACAAAATTTCTTGCTACCTTAAATTCGGGAGCACCCGATGGAAACCCATGCAAACAAAGGGAGAACATGCAAACTCCACTCAGAAATGCTAACTGACCCAGCCGATGCTCAAACCAGCGACCTTCTTGTTGTGAGGTGACAGCGCTACCCAATGCGCCACCCAGAAAAAATTTGGAGTGCATATTTGATGCATAAGAAGTTAAAATGCACACCTATAAATCCATTACTTCTTTACTAAAAGAAAATAGGCCAATAAAGCACTGTTTATTGTACAATAAGTATATTACAAAAAGTTAAATTAAGTAAAAAAGAAAAGTGTGCGTTTTTTTTTTTTTTCCTCTAATATATCCAGCCAGGACTTGCAACACTGTCTAAAACACAGAACTTGCAGTTGTCATATGTAAAAAGACGTAAATACAAGCAAGGCCATTAAATTGTAAACTCATAACCAAACACTTGTGACATATTCAAGATAAGCGAGTCCCAAGTGAATCATAAAATGTGTTTATCGGCTGACACTGATCTTCGGCCGATCGATCAGAGCATCCGTAAATCCCTCACAGTTTTGTTATTATTGCTCTAAAGTAAAATATTTTTTTTAACTGTTTGGGTAAAAAACGAAAACTTTTTTCCCCTTTGAACACAATATATATATATTTTTTTTTAGAAACTTGTGCAGTAAACATGTCATGCTAAATAATTAAAATAAATCATTGACTTCTGCTGTTGTCTTTAGTTTCAAAAATACAGATTTGTTTTTACAATTCAAAATGGCATTTTTGGTTATCTTTTCTGCTGGATATCTTGTCGTCCAAAAAAAAAAAAAAAATAAAAAAAAAAACTAAAAACAAACAAACAAAAAAAAAACATAAATCAAGAAATTCTTACTATAGGAATGATATATAGCAGAAAAAATGTTGGCGGTTATAACACCTTGAATTTTCCAAACCGTGGTAAACCTTAAAATATTATCATCTCCATCTGCTTCACAAAATTTTACTTTTTACTTTTCCTTATAGCCCATTTTCTAAAAAAGGAGTCCCAAATGAAGTTTATATGAATTTAAAAATAATGGGAACTGTAATTGTTATGATCTCACTAGGAAACATTGTGGCCAATCAAATGCATATGATACTTTGTAGATTGTCAAAGCTGATTTTTTTTCCGGTTGGCCTGATTTTTACTAAGATTTAACACCCACTAGACTTGCATAATAATTAGGAAACAATGGAGTTTGAGGCTCATGGTATGTCATTTCTTTGTGTTGAACTGGACCTAGGTACTGTACTGTATATCCAGATTTTCTTTATTAATGAGCACTATGGTACCTAAATGAAATTAATATAAAAAAATTTAATTAAATTAATTTTGTCGACCATAAAAAACAAAACAATGCAAATATTAATGGATGATTAACCACCAGGATCTCATTATTTCTATCTGCATGACGTTCTCCCGAAAAAAGTGTCTTATTCAACACAATCTGTCAATCTGTGTGAGCCTTTGCCACCCTGGCCTTTATGCAGCTTCATTACTGCCTGTATTTGATGAAGCAGAATAAAATCTGAGACCATAACACAGAGAAATAAACCAACGACCCAAAGCTGAGTTCTGCTGCATTTAGCCAGTAAGACTTCTGCAGTGCTTGATATGGGATCAAAGTCCCGAGATTGAGAGGTGACTGTAAACACTCATGGAGTCTGGTTTCAACCACTTAATGGTCACCTGATTAGGGTCAGGACTGCACAGCAGGACAAGGTCAGAAAACTGTCCACTCATTCCACATCACATTTACCTAAAATTACCACACACACACACACACACACACACACACACACACACACACACACACAACCTAAAAAGGAAATGTGTTTTGTGACTGGCTCTGGGTCACAGCTTCTTTCTATTCTCTTGTCTGACTGGCTGGGCTGTGTTGATGATGTGGCTGCACCTTTATGTTGTAAGCAAAAGGAAGTTGTGTGTATGTATGTGTGCATAACCTTGCCACCAGTGACAAGTCACCTTCTAAAGAGGCCAACCATTTTAGTCATGGCATTTACAGCCAATTTACACAAAACATATACAAGTTTAAATGTGCTGAATGTAAGTTTTAACTCTTCTAAAGCATAAAAATACTATAATATGTTTGCAGATATTTAAGAAACATGCCAAGTGAACATACTTCTTTATCTGAAAAACATTGCTGAACTCAGATATTCTGCCTTGAAAATGTGTTTTCCTGCCGGAACGCTGTATTTGCTTTGGTGATTTTTAACCTGCCCTATCTCAGTTCAGCCAATTATATTTCAGGACTCAGGGTTGGCTTGGTGGAAAACCGCATATTCCATTCCATTCATTCATTCAGAAAGTGAGACAGATTCAGTTCTACATGAGGTATTTAATTAACAAATAATATAATTATTATTCTGGTGTGCGATCTGCTTAAACGCGATCACCAGCTGGCTTCCATTACATAAGGGCAAATATGACCAAAACATCATTTACTCATTTTACTCATACTCCTTTTATTACTTATAATGTCCAAGACATCGATATTATTATTAAATGCTACTTTTTTGCCTTTATTAGCTTTTTTCTCGCCTGTTTACTGGGTTAAAAAATCTTACATAATTCCATCTCCACCTGCTGGTGAAAACTGGAGCAGCTGACGATCTTCAATCTGCAATCTATTGCTTTTCCTGCAGTTCCCGGATGTAATGTTGAATTTTAACGGTCGAATTTGATCCACTGAATTTATGGAAGCGAATATTTGAACTGAAATTAAATTAACTGAAAAATGCCTTTTGAATATTATACATCGTATTTTTAAAGGGTATTGAATATTTTGTAAGTGAAATCTGGAAATTGAATATGAATTATTGAATTTTTAAGTATGAAAACGTGTTTGAAATATTTTTCGTTGAAATATTCACAGCTTAAATAAACAGATATGTTAAATTTCACGACCTAAAAATACAAACCCTGGAATTCAAGTCATTAAAATGCAAGAACTTGTTAATACGGTGTATTATTTTTTTCAGTTTGTGCTATTCAACAAGCTTTTTAATTCAAGACTTTTGGCATTGATTTTGTTCCATACCAATCTCAACCAAAACATGAAGAGAGAGTGGTACATAGTGTATTGTAGCTCCTCCCCTTTTTTATAAAACAGCCAATAGTGTTTAGCTTTATCACTGGTCTGCCAGTGAGAAAGTTGAGCTCAAGCACATCAAATGTGAAACGTCTTGAAGGGGGCGGGACATGTCAAATACTAGAGAGCATTTGATTGATCATGATTTGATGAGAAGCTAAAGTATGAGGTTACATGAAAAAAAAAAAAAAGTTAATCCATTTAGGCCGAAGTGACAAACTACAAGACTTACATGTTTATATTGGTTGTATATCTTCCAAAAGGCAAACTTTGTCACTGTTATGGAGCACACTAGTTTATAGATATTCTAAATATCAAGAATACTGATACTTGTATCTAAATTCATGGGACTTTTAAACTGTCAAAATTTGCATCTGTATTCTTCCTCTTGTGTACTTTGAGTGTTGGCACTGAGGTCCTCTGTATTTGACCAAAGTTCACTCTAAAATGTCTGGCCCCACCACTGATTACAGAGGGGACATGAATCATTGATTATAATGTGGCTTTGGATGTAATTCACATTCCACTTAATGATTCAGGTTCCCCAACATTAATATAAATGGAATCATGATGTGCCTGAAGATCAGACCTTAATCTATTCACATACCCGCTGCACTGAATGTAGACCTTCAACGTTAACTTTAGCATCGCTCCTTTTTTGCTCATTACAGCAATCTGAAAAGGCTTCCATCAAATGAGCTCCTCTGGATCTGCAGACTGTGGTAAAGTTATTCTACTTAAACTCTGAATGGAGCAGGGAAAAATGTTATATTTTTATTTCTGAGGGACTGCACTGCTGAAAACCTGACTCTAATCACTGAAAAAAAAGTTAAATTTATGGTTCCCAGAATTGAACATACAATTTAAAATACAAGTGATTCTTAAGTTTCACACTGCAGAAAAAAAAAAAAAAAAAAAAGGCAGATATCTAAATTGACGCAGTTCATTTTAGACATTACAGTTTGATAGATGAGATGCTCAAGCTAAGATTCAACAGACTAGTCTGTAGCCAAGTCTCTTATTGTTTTGATTTATGGGATTTTCTGCTGCATAAGAAATATTTCTCAGACTTCCATGCATTTTTTTTAAACTCTGGATTTAAGCTTAGTCTTGTAGCATGTGCTTCTGGCTTAATTTGTCTCATAATTTGTCTTTATTTCTGTTTGCTTGACTTTATTGTAACCATTTACCACTTTAATCTTTATTTACTACTGTAGCGTGCAGATGGTATTCAACCTAACCCAAGGGTTTGTGCTGTAAATACTGAGCACATGTGCATGAGACTGTGTCATTAGATGGTGTGTTTTAGATCAAGAGATGATGTCATATTTGTGCTATTTGTCATTCGAGAAAGCAAACCAGCCTCTGAGGAACTAGTAGATTACATTATGTGTAATGACAGGACAGAGCACACATGCTCTCCTCACGTCTCACACAGTGATGTCATCCCTTTAGTTAGATCCCGGCAGGGTCTCAAGTGCTGATTATTTTAGATATTAGTTCAGCCTCTGGAATGTCTTTGATTTTCTTATTATGGTGTGTGTGGTCATGATCTCCACCAGATACTGATGCTCTGTATCTTCAATTGACTCTATAATTGTGTCTAGAACAACAGCAACTGGTGTCTCTGGCCACTTGAGACAATCGCTAACACATTCTTGTTATTTTTTTCCAAAGGGTTTCAGGCTATATGACAACAGTGCAGCCAAAAATAAACAGCTTTTGTCTTGCATAAAAAAAGTTTCACAATTACACAACAATCTCTTTTAAACAATTCGCACACTGTGAATAATGTTGTGTTACGTATGGAAGGCCTGTATTTGCTGCTGCCATCTTGTTAGTGAACCGTATCTGTAAGAGACAACATGCTGCATTAGGAAACACTTTAGCAACAATACTGCCATGTAATCTATTGCTGTGTAGGTTTATTTACCCTTGTCCTTAATCTACGCCAGTGGCATGTGGTGAGGTTTGTGGCTGGTGAGGCACAACACTTTCAGGGTCAGATTTACAAATATATGCAACCAGATTGCAGGTGTGGATGATGACCGGTGAGGCACTGCCTCCCCTGACCACACATACAGTAGGTCCATGCACATGACATCATCATTGACATGGACATGACAAAGGCTGTGTTTTTTAAAAACGTACAATTTGAAACCCATTTTCAAATGTATGTGTTTTTAGTTCCCAACATGACTTCATGTAAACAAACAAGCCATCGTATAAAAAGATTCCTGTTTTTTTTTTTTTTTTTTTTGGATGAAAACTTTATGTAAAATGCCGATGTTGGCCACAAGATTTCTGTTTACTCCGCATTTAATGATGTTAATTTGGTTCCAAACCTTTAAGTTTTGGGTTTGCTGTTGAACAAAAATAGAATATATTTTGAAGAATACTGGAAAGCTATAACCATTAGCATATATATAAAACAGCGTTTCCATTCAATGAGTCAACGACAACAAAATTGTTACTGTACCTTGACAGATCTGGTCAATAATATTATAATAACACTGATACTGAAAATCGGCTGTACGGTGGCGCAGTGTGTTGTTCGATCGCCTCACAGCAAGAAGGTTGCTGGTTCGAGCCTCAGCTGGGTCAGTTGGTGTTTCTGTGTGGAGGTTGTATCTTCACCCTGTGTTCCCGTGGGTTTCCTCTTGGTGCTCCAGTTTCCCCCACAGTCCAAAGACATGCACTATAGGTGAATTGAGTAAGCTAAATTGTCTATAGTGTATGTGTGTGAACGAGTGTGGGGAATGAACGAATGAATGAATGAATGAATGATACTGAAATGGTTATGGCATTTTAGAATGATCAAAACAACATTTCAGATGTTTTACAATTTGAGCCTGCCGCCGGTTTTTCCATTCCCACACGTTTTTACCACCACATGATCTTTTATAACAAAATCACATAACTTTTTATTTATTTGCTTACGGTAAAAGTGTTTTATCGAATAAAGCGTTTATCTTACTCGTGTGCATACATTTTTAAGCCCATTTTCAAGACTTATGCTCATCTTGGCGTTTCCATCAACCTTTTTTATGCGCATAACCAAAATGCGCATAAAAATAGGTGGATGGAAACAGCTAGTGTTTTCTATAGGGGGAAAATATTCCATAAGTCATCTGCTGCTGGTTTCCATTTTTCATTATATATTTTGTGCTTTCAGGAAAAAAAAAAAACTTAGCAAGCAGTAAATTATGACAATTGTCATTCTTTTGGGTGAACTATTCTTTTCAGTTAGAGATAGGGTTAGGGTGTCGGTGCGCGCGTGTATGAGAATGAGAAGGATAAGTATTGCAGTGGAAACATTGCAGTCAGGATAATGAGCTAGAAATAGTGCAGGGCAAATGCCATTCTGCATGTATGCAAGTGCTTAAATGCCCTGCAGCTACCATGGTTTACTTCTAGGTTGCTGTCTAGTCTCTCTTCATTGCACAATAGCTTGTTTTTCCTTCCCTAATGTCGCGTCATCTTTATAGTGCCTCCTTGTATCATTTCTTCTATATGTGCAATACATATTTTTTCTCATTGTCCATTTTATAATAATCGGCATTCAAGCAGGAGCAGAATATGGTCATCTGTTTAGAGGACGGAACACAGTTGTTTTCATATATTTAACTTCTTAATTGCTTGGTCATAACCTTCTGCTTTTCTGACTGAATAAGATTGCTGCTTTTTATAGGAAAATAAAACCTTACTACAGCTAAATTAAAATTGATGAATTTCACAAAGAAACTGAACTGACCCTGAATTTCTAACTTAAGCGGAATAAATGCATCCTAGATGCATACTTTTTCAGGATTGCATGTGTTATTTGCAGTTTGCAAAATTAATGACATTTTATTAAGCAAAATATTAAACATTAAACAGTTGTTTTCAATATAAATTCATACATTCATTTTCCTTCGGCTTAGTCCTTTTATTCATCAGGGGTTGCCACAGTGGAATGAACCGCCAGCATGTCCAGCCTATGTTTTACACAGCAGATGCCCTTCCAGCTGCAACCCAGGTCTCGGGAGAAATGCCAACTGACCAAACTGGCACTCGAAACGGTGAACTTCTTGCTGTAAGGCAGCAGTGCTAACCACTGAGCCATCTTGTCGCCCAACATAAATGTCAACATAAATTACTTAATTTTTTTCAGTTGAGTAAAATGTAATTTTAAAGATCTTGTGACTTTGAAGATTGGAGTAATGCTGAATTCATCTTTGCCTTAACCTCTAAGGGTGCTTTCACACTTGGTTCAATTGCCTGGACTGTACCCAAGTTCGATTGTCCCCCCCCCTTGCCACCTTCTCGGCTGATTTGTGTTCACACTGTCTATTTTCCTTCTGAACCCTTGTATCATCGAGCTGCTGTTTTGTTTATAGCTGTTGCTAGGTGACAGTCACAAAAGTAAAGCGCCAAAATGGAAAGGTGTCCGCACATTGCAATCGTTCTGCTTTTTTTTAGGTTTTGAACATACAGAAAGTGACTTGCGTCCATCTGCTGCAAAAATATTATAGACGTTCAGAACATCACACAGTGTCTGCTGAAGCTGTTTTTTTAGGAGACGAGCAGACATTATTACTGTGTTTCCCCTGGCTCAGTCCTGCTTGTCAGTACAATACATGACACACACGCTAATGAACGTTATGAAAACGATAGTTTGTTGTACAGTTGGCAGTTCCCTTCCATTATGTGGTATGATTGCATTCATGCCAGAAGTGGATCGGACCAGAGTTCGTCTAAACCGTACCCCAGATCACCTCTTCCAGGCGGACTAAGGTATGGTTCACTGTTGCGCACCTGAGTTCATAACACACGTTCACATTAGCTAAACGTACCATTCTCTGACCTCAAACGAAGTGCGGACCTAAAGTGCTTGTGTGAAAGCACCCTAAAAGTAAAGTGCTATTTTGGGGTTTCCGCCTGGATTTTGCCTACCCAAATTCAAAAGCTTCCCAACTCCACATACAGAGGTGAAAAGGCAAATGTTTGGTATCATCTTAAAGAAAACCCTTTGAATTTTCATAAAACACTTTTGGAAGTGATTTAAAAAATGTGCTGTCTGTGTTATAATAAACCCCATCAAAAGTGGCTCTTTTTTTAATTTTTTTTTGTAAACTTAAACTTGAAAGTGTACCTTTTTAGGTTATGTGTGGTCTAGGTTGCTGTAATTTAATTTTGATAGTTCCTGCATATGTCAGTACCATAGGAACCATAGTACCAGTCCCATAGGAAAAAAGAAAAATATATCTATCATAATCTGCGCGAAATTTATTTTATTCCAACTGATGAGAAAACAGAGCCACTTATTGGGCCTGTGCAGACCTTTAAAATTCTAATTTAAAGAATATGGAAGTAAATGAAATCATGGACCCGGTACCAGGTACGCAGAACAGGAAGAATTTGTTCCAAGATGTATTCAAATAAAGTGCATGCAGTCATTTGAAACTGTAATAATATTACAATGTATAAAGTAGTAAATTCTACTTCTACTCTGTTACAATCCATTTCTTTGTTTTGACTTGACTTTTGGTGCTTTTTGTCTTGTCATTTTTTTATATAACTCGCACACATCAGCAGTTAATGTCATCCCCTCAAATGGAGTAACTGTATATTACATGAGAACTTCTGCATTGGGTCCTAATATGGGTATTTTATCTCATTTGAACCCCAGGCTAACAGGTGCACTTAGTCTGAGTCTTTGAAACTCTTCAGTAAACCTGAGAAGAAATTCAAGCAATGCAGGTTTTTTTTCTAAACTACAGAGGCCAGGACAGTTAAAAAGAAAAAAAATTTAAACCTATTTAGCACATCTGTTAATATTAGGAAAGCAGACCGGGAAAGACTCTGAGTCCATAAGTCAAGTGATTTTTCTACTACTGACACGCCGTCTATTATTTAGTCCCTCCTTTGAGCACTTAGCACAACAATATGACTTGGCAAGTCTTGCTCCTCATGGCAAAGATCTTGCTTTTCCACTCTTTCTCTTGCTCTCACTACCACACGTATGTCACCGCTTAGAGATGAGTGGAATTTCTTGTTCCTTTGAGCAACTTATCTTCACTTACTTTCTCACCCCTTCAGCTGTCCCAAAAGCTAAACACACATTCACTGCATGCAGCTGCTAGCGCACACAACCGCTACTGTCTGACTAATGCGTTGTTGTCCTTCCCGTTCTTTACAGCATGTCTTTCTCTCGGTCAGTCCTTCCTCATGCACCAGTGTCAGTTTTGTTAATCAGATTAGCAGCGAGCAGCATTAGCACTGTTGTTACTTTGCTAGCATGTAGCAGTAGCCATGCAGAGCCTCTCCGTTTGCACACTGTCATAGTGTTAGAGAGATACTGCTCTCCTCCTCCTTTCGCAGCACTCTCTCTCTCTCTCTTTCTCTCTCTCTCCACCTCCCTTCTCTTTCTGTCCCAGGACTGCTGCAGCTAACTCTGCATCACCTTGCAGTTTTAGACTCTGCTGGCTTTCTGCAGTCCTGTCTCTCTCTCTCATATTTTCCTCCTCTTTTTGGTCCTTCACATCCCCCCTCCCTCCTTTCTGGTCACTTTACTTTCTTATCTATCATCCACCTCTCATTTCATTGTCAAAATGTATCGGAACCCTTGGATCTCCAACTATATCAACCATGTCAAGTTGTGCCAAGGTGAGTAAATGGCAGTTCAGGGTGGAACAGGGTAGGACGGGCCCACCACATTTCTGTTATTGCTGTTTGTGTTTACAGAGTACTACAACCTCCAAGGAAAGAAGCATTCGGGGCTTTAAAGGAGAACTTGTGTTAATGCTTTTATTTTTTTATTTTTTGCATACTGTGGTTTAGATACGAATGCTTTAAATAGTTTGAATTCTATAGTTGAGTCTGCTAGGCAGTTTAAGAGAGTTGCCTTTTAATGGTTTTGTTTTGGTCTGTGCACTTGCGCAACAGCACATGCTTTTTCATTTATTCTGTGTGTTTTTAGTTAAATGGTGTGTTTTGTAGCAGGTGTTTTTGTCCAGCGGAGCATATAAGTAAAAGTGACTTGTTATTGTGATACTTGTATTCAGATGTTAAAGAATAAAAGTACCTCACAGTATAGTAGTTAGTTTGAATGTAAATGGGGTTAATGCATGAATGTATGAATGGGTTTTAGAGATTCCCCGTCACCTAATTCGCCCTTTCCTGGAGTGCAGACACCAGCTGTCTTATTTAATACTCTTAAGATCTTCCCCCTTGTTTGTGCGTTAGTAAAATGATAGTTTTATCATGCATTTTGAAGGGAAGTGCAAATTTCTGAACTAAAGAAGTTGAGCTCGTATTAAAACATTAAAACAAGCTTTAATACTGTGATTTAAGGGATGGCATACAGTATGATGGCATACTTCCTGTGCCCACACTGGCTAATCCTATTTCTCTTGAAGACTAATCCTTTATTAGCTGAGACAAGCGCTACACTAACACCTGACTGCCACATTTTTGCCCTGCGTTTTCCTATTTAACAAGCTTTGTTCAGTAACAAGTGCATTCTGATTTCATCACTAGCAGGTGCTTAGTAATAAATCACTATTCTTTCTTAATTGCATTTGGTGGTTGTTAAATAAATAATTTAATCTACTAATACATTACAGCTCAAAATGTTTATCCTTTAAATCCTTTAAAGTGTTTCCTGTTGTCTTTGTCTAAGCGATAGTTCACCCAAAAATGTTCATTCTTGTTCTAAACCTGTTAGACTTTCTTCTGCTGAAAACGTAAGATATTCTGAAGAATGATGGAGTTGATTTCCATAAAGCTTTGTTGTTCTTACTATGAAAGTCAATGGCTGCTTTTTCTTTAGAATATCTTGTGTTCAAGAGAAAGAAAGATCAGTATATTACAATGATTTCTGAATATGACACTGAAGGCTTGAGCAATGGATAAATTATAATATATATATATATATATATATATATATATATATATATATATATATATATATATATATATATATATATATATATATATATATATATATATATATATATATATGCCTGCGTGTGTGTCTGTTATATATATATATATATATATATATATATATATATATATATATATATATATATATATATATATATATATATATATATATATATATATATATATATATATATATATACACACACACATATACACAGTTCTGTCTGGTTCTTGAATCTGATTGGCTGATAGCCGTGATATATTTAAGTAATATCAGCACCCGTAAAGCCTCTTTACCCTTTGTGTATTACTCCGCCCACATACAACCAGCAAAAAGCAGACACTACAGATCTTTAAAGTTTAAAAGATGCTTGCTCAGCAGTTTAACTGTCAGCTTATGATTTAAATCCAAGGCGGAAGAAAGTAGTTCCTCATACAAAAGGGTTTTTGAGACTCTCCATGTTTGATTTAGTTTTTATGTTACTCGTGTGTAACATATACACAATTATGCCGTCAAACTGTTGTATAAACGAAATATCGCACTCGTAGCATTGCGTCATGGGTGTATATCTGCCATATCGCACTGCTACGAGTGTGATATTGCTCATATATATATATATATATATACATATATATATATATATATATATATATATATATATATATATATATAATTTTATTTATTTATTTTTTTTAGTTGTTTTACTGTACTGTAAATCTGTAAATAACAATCATGCAATGTTTGCATGAAAATTTTATCAAATTATTTTAATCAAATTTCTAGTAATCTCAACTAACAATCAATCATACTTACTAAACATATTGAGTTAAACTTTGTATGATCCGTTGAATCCTGATTAACTTATTAAATAAGTTAAAGTAACATAAAAACAGGATGACACAGTGGCTTAGTGGTTAGCACTGTCGCTTTACAGCAAGATCGTTGGCTCGAGTCCTGGCTGGACCAGTTGGCACTTCTGTGTGGATCTGCATGTTCTCCCCGTGGCCTTTTGTGTTTCCTCCAGGTGCTCTGGTTTCCTCCACAGTCCAACGACATGCAGTATAGGTAAATTGGATGAACCAAATTGGCCGTAGTGTATGAGTGTGGGTGTTTCCCAGTACTGTGTTGAGGTAGTGTTGATGTCATGATGGCATGAAAGAAGGGCATCCACTATGTAGCTTAGTGGTTCATTTCACTGTGGACACCTCTAAAATAGAGCATAAGCTGAAGGAGAATGAATGAATGAATGAATGAATAATGGACATAAACACATTTGTTGTCATGACGTTTTGTCATAACATTTTTTTAAATATTGTGATTCGTGTGTTCTAAATGTTTCTCCATAAACAGCGACAGTCGTTAGAAGTGAGATGGGTTTATGATCTCATCATAGAACAGGCTGTGGCTTGCTTCAACAGTATCTTTTGAATCTACACTACCTGATGTCAGATACTGCAACAGTTCTACATTTTAATCAACATAAAATTAACCTAAAGTTTCAGAGCTGTACGATCACCCTTAATATGATGCATGCTGTAGATCTCAGAGGTATATTGGTGTGTCACAGGGCTGTGGAATAACATGCGTGCCATCTGAAGAGCTTTGAATGCCACACTTGACTGTGTCTGATTAGCATCTGTACTTAAGAGGGCACAGAGCCAAGGTGTTGAGGATTTCCACACACGTCTGTTAATGGTGGGTGCTCTCAACAAGACCATGCAGTGAATGCACCTAATGATCATTTTAGCAATCATTCTAGTTTATCTGCATTGCAAACTGTCAGTTTGCGTGATGGTTTTGTGTGTTTTGTTCCTGCTTCTGGGAACTATTGTCATTAAAGTGTTTTTATTTGCAGTCTAGTGTTAATTTACTGCAAGGCCATTGAAAAATGTGTCAGCCGTTTGTTTGTTTTTAAAGCTGACTTCATTAATCATTGTTTGCCTGAATGACAACAGCTTTGTAGGTGAATTGTTGCAGATGCCGTAATAAAGCATTAGTAACATATGGTAAATGAATATGTCCTCATGTGATATGATAATGTCTTCTGTCTTTTTCATGACTTCTGTTGTGATGTGACTATAAAACATTTTGTAGGGCTCCTGCAGTTTACATTTTTGTTCAGTTCTTTTTGATATTTTGTCAAGCTGAATATGTTTGGTTTCAATTAAGATGCCCTAATGTACTTTTCACACTGCACTTAACTTATAAGATTATTATTGTTCTAAATGCCACCTATAACCAAAGTCCCTTTAAGGCAAGTCATTTCACTCGGTGGCAGGCCCGTATTGGCTAATCGGGAGGACCGGGAGAATACATGGTGGGCCGGTACGTTTTTATTTTTTTATTTTTGGCCGCGAGGGCTGGTGTCCCTAGCTGCGTGCACTCTCAGCAGTCGAACTTTTTTCATTTATTTATTTATTTATTTGACCATAGCCTCACTCCTTTTTATTTATTATTTTGCTACAGCTCCGCTCCTTTTATTTATTTTCTCGCAGCCCTGTGAGCAAAATGCAGCCTGCAGGTTATTGATGTAGTACAGTACCTATCATTCAACTCCCCCAACAGCAGAACCTTGCTAATCAGCAAAGTCATTTAAGAGATATGTGAGAGATGAAAAATTGATAATGAAAAGCGCAAAGGAGGCGCTGAAAAGGCCAAAATTTTATTATCATTAAAAGAGTTCACCAAGCTTGAACTTTCCAATGCAAAACTTGTCGCACAAGCTTGTGTTTCTGGTCTGGCGCATTCATGTGTGTAAAAATGGAAGTCTAAGGGGAGAAAAATGCAGTGTGACCGCAGCTTAATGATCGTCTGATCAAGCTGCTCTTCTGAAGTAATTCACAACTTGGTTTTGATGGTGAATCTCCTCCAGAAATGAAAGTGACTGTTCACAAGTATGTGAGTAATTGCTTCTGATATGTGATGTCTGTTTGACAGGATGGATTGTACCTTGGGTTCGTTTCATACAGATTACAAAACAAGAAAAGTGTGATGGGTTCATTTAAAAGTACAGATTTTAGGCTTGATGTGGTTATGTTTTTTTTATGTCTGTGAAGCAATTATTTTCGGAGGGTGTACTCACACTATGAACTGTTGCCTTAAACCGGGCCAAAGCACGCTCGTCCCCCCTCCCGTCTCCCTTGACAGCCCGCACTCACATTACATTCAGGCCAAGGCACACTTACGTCATAGATGATGCACAGGTCAGAATCGCTCTCGCTTGGCACAGTGGAAATTTCTTTTGTTATGTCGTTTGACATGCAGTGACATGCAGTCAAATATTTAGGCGAACAGATCAAACACTTTGACGCTCATAAACAATCATAAAGTCCTCATGCTGCAGAAATTAGGAGGTTTTCTGAAGGTGCAGCTTTCGTGCCTAGTCAGGGTTTTGCATCTTTAATAAACTACGACAGTTTGCGTTCATTAAACAGTAAGAATGATTAATAAATCCATATCAAACAGTCGCTTAAAAGTCACGTCTCGCTTTCAGTTTTGGACTCTGGCGCACTTTGCATTCACACACAAGCGTACCGCGCCAAAGCCCAAGTGAACCGCGCCTGAGCCTGATTCAGTACACTCACACTTCTCAAACGATCCAGGAAATGGGCCTGGGCATGGTTCGGATAGCATAGTGTGAGTAGGCCCTGAGATTCCAGTGTGTTTGTTGACCACAAAAACTGTTATAAAAGCACACGTATGGTTAAGACTTCTCCCCCAGAGAATCGTCAGTCTATAGTAATCAATGATTGGCTCCTGTACTAGAAGGCAGGGCGTCATTCGCAGTATTGACCGTTACACTTTCCCCGTTCAAAACTATACGAGTGACTTATACTTTGTTATAACCCTAGACAAAGACCCATTTCAAACCAGTAGTTTTGAAAGTGGTGTTAGCACCATGTTTTACACGGAGTTATAAAACCCTGTTCCAGAGCAGGATTTGAGGTGTTCATCTTAAGTTTGTTCAGTGTGAAAAGGAGCAGTGTTTGCTTGTTGCTGCAGAGACAGCCAATCAGTAATTGAGCTACGACGTTACACACATCACGTCACAATATCTGCATTGTGTAAACAGCAGCCAGTGAGAGATTACATTAAGTAAAATCTTCAGAAATGATTGTCGAGATGATTTTTTGCTGTTCTTCCAATCAGACACTGTGATGTTGCAAATATGCAAATTACAACGCTAACCCAGGTTTAGAAATATACAGTGTGAAACATCTGTTGCAAGATCATTTGTAAACCCCAGATATGCCATAATGAGTAGTGTGAAACATGATTATACCGTAGATATTCCAGGATTCTGTTTATCTTGGGATGAGGATGACCCAAAGTTACCAATTTCAAGTAAAAATGCTCTTAAGATGCAGAGAGTCCTAAAATATTGCGACTGAATAAACTGAATTTGAGAAAAGATCAAATGGTATTTGAGGGGAAAAAAAGATTTCATTGGGCCCTACTTCTCACGTTCCTTCCAAAACAATCCTGTACTTTCTTTCCATCCCACTGGAGTTGATGTTGCCTTGTCCCCTGCCCTATGACTCTGAAGTGAGAGGAGATTTTTAGGTAGTGAGGAATGTTTTTAGCAGATACTTGCCCCAGCTGTGAAAACTCACTGCGTACCAAAACAGTCCATTGGTTGACTCTTTCATTCACTTTCTCTTCTCAGCTAGTGTTTGGAAAGAAAGATATTTAACCTGTGTGAATATTGGTTTTTGGGATGTGAAACAGGGCGTTTGGTCTGTGTGGGTGAATGTGTGGTCAGGCTATTGATCTGTGGGTAAAGTGGAAACACATGTTCGGCTCTTCCGATCTTCTGAGGCTCAGATGTCAGCTCTCCATGTGTTCCTCATAGAATTAATGCCACACCTGAACAACAACACCAGTATTAGTCATTTTATTGCATTATTCAAGCAAATAGGGAAACAGCATTTATGTTAAATTGACCCCATGAGAGTGAATTTATTTATTCATCCTTTTTTTAATACAGGAGTGGGTGTTCTCACCATGTTATTTGTTTTATTTTTTCGTTTTATTTCAAGCACAATATATGGATGCAACAATTAACCAATTCACTGTTAACCTCGCTTTAATTCGTCATGGGTAATTAAAAAGCTTCTCAACAACGTGTTTCTGTAATAAAACTGCTGCAACTAAACGAAGTTACACCAACTGTGCACTAGTTTAAAATTCTACTACCTAATACCCACACACGCTAGATTAACTATGGCTCAGGCTATTAACTAAGGGCTGTTCGCATGTTGTTTTTGGAGCACGCAAGTTGGTTATTTCTTTTCTTGTGTGCATATTGGGAGTGACGTAAATGTTTTCCAGGCCCATCTAGTTGAAAGAATGGCACAAGCTCACTACAAGTCACCTGACAAGAACTGGACCAATCAGCTTAATTCTTCGTATGGAATATACACATGTCTAGGAGAAGCAGTCTTTGACTACATTTGTTCTCTTTAAAAGGGAAATACTTTTAGTAATGCTATTCTAATACTTGTATTAATGCTACTATGTAGCTCAGATTTACATTAGATTAATACAGGGGTGCCCAAACATTTTCTTAAGAAGGGCTAAAAACCAAATTTGATTAAGGGTGGTTGGCCAAAGTTAAATAAACCAACTTTATCACATTAAAGTCACATGATAGTTTCCTAATTTCTGACTGTATTAAATAAGTAGAAGAAATGACTTTATTTGTATTAATAACTATACAATTTAGTGCATTTTATAATTCACTTCTTACAGTAAAAACATTAACAATTCCATTTATACAGTAACTTGATGGAGATCAATGCTGAATACACTAGTCAAGCTGTATCTGCCTTTGTCTTGATTTGCTCGCAAATGTCTTGTGCATTTAATTCAACTTAATTAAACATTTTATTTCAGTTTGCTTTTTTTCTAGCTCAACAATTAAACAAACAAAAAGTTATGTTAAATTTGAAATGACAATTTCTTTTAAAGGCATTTCCTCCAACTATCATTCTCAGATAGGATGGCGGGCCAAATCAAAGGGTATTCTTTCTTTCTTATTTCTTTCGTTCTTTCATTCTTTCCTTCCTTCCTTCTTTACTTCCTTACTTCCTTACTTGAAATGAATGAATGCATTATAATTGTAATAACCATGAAACTGTGATTATTCCTCAGACAATAATCATACAACTAAAATCTATAAGCGCTGCATCCTTATACAATAATATTTATACAAATATTCATTATGTCTAGAAATAAGTGACTGTGACCTAGAATACTTTATTAACTTTAAAAAACAGTAAGAATACACAGTTAAACCCCACTATGTTTTACACTAATTTTGCTTCAATACTATTAATATATTTTTTCATTTGGCTTAACATCATATCATGATGTACAGTAATTACATCATGATAAATATATTATATATGCGTATAGTAATATTTAGTGTTGTACAGAATTTCTTAGTGTTTTTAAATTCTTGCTCTTGAATAAAATTAACTCATAAACCAATCTATCAGAGTGTATTAATACTTATTTTTTTTGTTTTAAAGGGACTTTATTACAAATTAATAAAAATGTATCATGTATTTATATCGTGTAATTAAATAACATGAAATTGCATTTAAAGTTATTTTTATTTAAATAATTATTTATTATTTTTATTTATTTATTTATTTATTTATTTATTTATTTATTTATTTATTTATTTAATGTATTATTTCTTGATGTTTGCCCTAGATTACTTTACATAATGTGTCAGTAAAAATACATAAGCCTCAAAGTTTGGTAAAAAAAAAAAAAGTGTATTTTATATAAATTCTGTGTAGATTTATTTTATTTTTTTATGCTTACTCTTGAAAATAATGGTGGCTTTTAAGAGAAGTGGTCTAAGAAGTGTTTTTGTGCATAATGTAATGCTTCAGATAACATTCAGATGACTTCATGCATTACATACTGGACACTTTGACTAACAAAACCACTGAATGCAGCATTCAGCACATGAGCCTGGACGTTAGACTCTGTGTGCATACAGATATACTGATGTGTGCATACAGAAACAAGTCGTTTCAACTGTGGACACGGCACCATGTTGACATCCATGAAATGGATACTATTGTTTTCATTCCTGGCCTTCACATGGGACCTTTGAAACGTCTTTTGCTGATCACTTCTGTCACCTGGAGGAGTATTTGTGGTCTGAATATTATTCTTTCTTTTGTCTGCACAGGCTTCACCAGAGAAACAGCCCCTAAAGTTGGCAATACCAAGCAACGGAGAGCTCTTAGGTAAGATCCTCATTTTTATTTCATAATTTAGCAAAGTTTTTATGTAACTTTTGGTTTGATTGATTTTATAAGCTCACTGGAAAAGATCTGCAACAACAGAAATTTAAAGGACTCCTACTGTATTTTACCCCCTGGTATCTCCAGAATGTGTGTGTAAAGTTTCAGCTAAAAATACCCATCAGTTTTTTAATTTTTTTTATTTACCTTTCTGAATATGGGACTTTTTGAGGTCTAAGGACACTGTAGCTGTTTTTGTTGTCGTTGCTTTTAATGCATATGAGCTTGTTCCCCCCCACCCACCGTTCTTACATGTGAGTCATAGAGTCTATAGAGATCTCACGCTATTGCTCTGATGCGTGTAGCCTTCTACGGCTGCATCTCATGTCAGATAAACAGCACAGTGACAGACACGAAGCAAGTAGATCTTCCATTTATGACAAATACTACAGTAAGATTTTTCACTATGGTTATTTGTGTTTGTTGGGGGTTTTTATTTAAGCCTTTTTGCAACGATCAGTCACACTAATGCCGTTACAAAGTTTGGAGTAAGACAAACACACAAGCACACACACGTTTAACTTTTCACTGTTTTTGCATCGTCAATGTGACAGAATACATGTCATATGCACTGCTGTATGGATATCTGTTATGTAAGTGTACAAAATAAACCTGATTTAACATCCACAAACTGGGATTGAAGCATTGTCTTTTACAGTTGTACTGACACTATGTACCTGTGGTGATAAATTAAATAGCGATTTTACTGTCACAAACACACACTGTTTTAAACTTGTAAAACTCATTCTTGAGGTGGAGCTGATCATCGAGAGTTGGAATGGATGTTTCATTCCCACTTACTTTGCAAGTGCACTCTTTAAACTGTTTAAATGTCACTATTTTAACATTAGGAAATTTAAAAAAAGAGACTTGTGTTTATATCACTCCAACATGACAGTCGACATACTATACATACACAGTTCTGTCCAAATAGCTTCCCTTTTGCATCATACAGTAGGTGCCCTTTAAACAATTATATTTGAATTACGAAAGTCACATAAGTTACTGTATAATTTCACATCTGCCACATCTGTAATGAAGAAATGTCAAATTCATGATTTATATATATATATATATATATATATATATATATATATATATATATATATATTTTTTTTTTTTTTTTTTTTTTTTTTTCTCATAAACGCAAAAATAATAAATAAAATATATTTTATAGACCCAAATCTCATCCTTTTTGTCTGTTATTATTTGTTTTGGCTTCTGAAGTTTCAGAATTCACAGAATTTCTAGTACAATGTTGTATACTGTAAACTTTTTTTTTTTTTTGGTCACAGCCATCATGCATATTTATTTTTCTCTTTTAATAATTAAAACATGCTTACAGATTGATATTTTTTTTTTATCCCTTAACTCTGTGTTTTTTATATATATATATATATATATATATATATATATATATATATTTTTTTTTTTTTTTTTTAAATAGGACCAGATGTTTTAATCTGGTTAACAAATG